>NC_046172.1:112203803-112344746 GCF_011064425.1 Rattus rattus
CAGTCTAGTTCACTGGGGGGTTCAGTCTTAGCAGGACCCAGGGCTTCCCCTTCCACTGGTGCTCTTACTAGGATATTCATTGCTACCTATGAGGTCAGAGTCCAGGGTCAGTCCATGTATAGTCTTTAGGTAGTGGCTTAGTCCCTGGAAGCTCTGGTTGCTTGGCATTGTTGTACATATGGGGTCTCAAGCCCCTTCACTGCTCAGATATTCTTGAATGTCTGGTCTTATACTAGAATGTAACTTACTTGGATATATACTCTTTAAGAAAACTCATTTCCCCTCTTTCAGCAGTTATAAGCTGTCCTACTAGATGTTGGGACTTTGTGTTCACCTCCCGTCTTTCTCCTGGGGTTTGGTCTAGACTGAGCTTGCTCAGGTCCTGTGCATGCTGTCATAACAGCTGTAAGTTCATATGTCCAACAGCATTGCTATGTCCAGAAGAAACAGTCTCTCTGTAGTCATCTACCTCACTTGCCTCTTATGTTCTTTAGGTTTCCTCTTATGCAAGGATCCTTGATCCTTAGGAAGATGGGCTTTAACTTAGAAGTCCCCTTTGAGAATTCCATAGTCTTTTATTCGTGGCACTGTGCACACCTGTGGGTTTCTGTGTTACTCTCATATGTGGTGTCTTCATGGGTAGAATGTTACTGTCATTTTCTGGAGGGTAAACAATAGCATTGGCTATTATAATAATATTAAAAACATTGCCTGCAAGTTTTTACACTGTTGGTGTATCCAGGACTTGCTGTGGTGGGAGAACTGGGTTCTGATGATGCCAAGTAGTCTTGGTTTCCGTTGCTTGTGCTTGCCTCTTGGCATCTGGTTATCTCTGATTTTAGTTGTTCTGGTTCATTCTGACTGGACCTTGTCCCTCCTGTGGGCCTGTTAGTCAGTGATCTTTGGAGTGAGCGCATTCCTGGGAGACCAGCTCTCTCTGGGTGGGATTTGGGTATGAGATTTGGAACAGCCTCAACTCCAGGGCGTAGACAGAGACAGGAATGATCCTGTCTCCAGGTGCCAATGTTTTTGTACCCTGTAAACCCAGGGAAGGTCCGTCTTTTGGACAGTTATTGAGTAAAAGTGGTTCTCTAACCTGTGGGGCTTAGGGAGGAGAGCATTCTGATAGACCAGCTCTTCCAAGTGGTATTTGGTTTGAAGGGCTCAGAGCAGCTTTACCCTCCAGTGTGCAGATGGAGCCTGGAATGATCCATGGATAAGTCTTCCAGTGGCTGAGTCTTCAAAAGATGATGTTTTTATTGTATAGGTTTTTTCACTTCCTTGGCTAGACTTACTACTAGATATTTCTTGAGGTTATTATGACTGGTTTTATTTTCCTGGATTCTATCTCAGCATGTTCAGCATTCATATCCTGCTACTTTATTGAATATATTTGCCAGATTTAGGAGGCTTCTGGTAGCATCTTTAGGGGTTTTATGTACAGAATTATATCATCTGCAAATAAAGATACTTTTACTGCTTTTCTAATTTGTATCCCCTTGATTTTTTTTTTACCACTCTTACTATTCTAGCTAAGACTTCATGTGCTATACTAAACAGAAGTAAAGAAAGTGGACATCCTTATCTTGTTTGTGAATTTACTGGAAATGTTTTGAGGATTTTGTTTTCACCATTTAAGGTAATTTTGCTGAAGTAATTTCTGTATAATGCCTTTATTATGTTGAGATATGTCCTTCTTGTCCATATATTCTCTGGGAAATTTATCCTGAAGTGATGTGGTTTATTTTTTCAAAGCACTTTTCTGCACTGAATGACATGATTATATGGTTTCTGTCACTGAGACTATTTATGTCATGAATTACATTTATTGATATACATATGTAGGACCATTCTTATATCTTTAAAGGGAAACTAGTATGATCATGAGGGATAATGTTTTAGATGTGTTTGTGAGGTTAGTTTACTAGTGTTTTGTTGAGAATTCTTACACATGTGTGCACTAGATACATTGGCCTATAAGATTGTTATGTTGGGTGTTTACCGGTTTTTGGTAGTACGTTAATACTGAATTTGTAAAAAAAAAAAAAAAAAAAGAAAGAAAGAACATTTCCAGAGTGTTGGTAGTTCTTCTTTAAAGATCTGGTAGAATTCTACACATAATCAATATGCACCTTGAATTCTTCTTTTGGCTGAAAGACTTAAATACTGCTGTTATCGCAATTTAAATAAATATGGGTTTATTTAAATTATCAGCTTCATCTTGATTTAGATTATAGGTCATATATCTCTATAAATTTGTTTCTTTCCTGTTTCACAGATTATGAATGTTTAATGGATATCCTTATGGTTCTTTCAATTTCTTTAATATCTGTTGTAACATTTTTCATTTCATCTCTAGTATTATTTACATGTATCTTTTTCATTCTTCATTTGTGGTCGACTCGGCTTTTAGACAATTTTTTAATTTGTCAATTGTGTTAATCTTTACAAAACACCAATCTTCATGTCCTTTGTATTGCTTTTTTTTTTCATTTCTATTTCATTATTTCAGTAAAACTTGGATCATGTTTTCCCATCTATTTTTGTGGATGATGTTTACTATAGGCATTCTATAATTGTCTTTATCATGTTTAGGTATGTTCCTTATATCCTTGATATCTAAAACACTTTTATCATAAAGGGATGCTGAATTTTTCAAAATGCATTTTTGGCATCTAATGGGATAACCATGTGGGGTTTTTTAGATGGTTCATATTGTGGATTATATTGACTGGTTTTCTTTTTTTCTTTTTCTTTTTTTTAATTATGTTGTACCATCACTGCTCTATGACAAAGCCTACTTTGTTATTGAGGCTGATTTTTTATATTTTCTTATATTCGGCTTGCAAGTATTTTGTTGAGTGTTGTTGCACATATGTTCATGAGGGAAATTGGTCTGTAATTTTCTTTGTTGAATCTTTGTGTAATTTGGTGACAGAGTGACTGTGAGCTCATAAAATAAATGTAACAAATTTCCTTCTGTTTTTATTCTGTGAAATAATTTGAGGAGTATTGGCATTAGTTTGTTATTGAAAGTCTGGACTAATTCTGCACTAAAATAGTCTGGCACTGGCCTTATTTGGGGTCAGGGATTTTTTGTTTGTTTGTTTGTTTGGGGACTGTACCTATTTCCTTGGAGAATATAGGTTTAAACCATTTATCTCCTTCCAGCAAGTGCCCTGTGCTCCCAGAAGACAGGGCAGCCTGTAGGCATCCCAAGAATTCTCACGCACACAGGGCAACTGGTGATAAACTTCCCAGGGGCCTACAACTGCCTGCAGGAGCCCAGTGGAATCAGGACCCATCATCCTCCAGAGCCCCTGCCCACCAAATTCCACTCCCTTTCAGTCAATGTCCTCTGCAGGGGAAGATCATGAGCTACTCTGCTTCCCTGAAGACACCACAGCCTGAAGGCATCCCAAGAGGTCCACTGCACACAAGGCAAGTGTGCAACTAACACCAGTCTAATTACCTCCCAGGGGCTCAGCAGCATACAGGAAAACTGAACCAATAGTCTGAAAGTCTCCCTGGAGTTCTCCTGCACATAGGGAAACAGAAACCACAGTCTATAGGACTCCGTGGAGAACATCTACACAAAAGGAAACAGCTTTACTCCTTCTCTCAAAACTGAACAGTCTGAAGGCATCCCAGGAGATCTGCTGTAGCCAGGGCAGCAAATCAGCAGCTTCTCTGCCCCTCAGAAGATGCCCCAGTTGGAAAACCCCACAAAAGGTCTGCTACAGCCAGGGTGACAGAACTATAAAGAGACCTGAAGCAACCCAGGGATAAAGGAGGCAGGCTCCAGATAGAGATACCCAGACAAGCAAACACCAGAAATAACCAGATGGCAAGAGGCAAAACTAGACCATAAGCAACAGAAGCCAATAAATGAGAGAGCATCATCAGAACCCAGTTCTCCCACCACAGCAAGCCCTGAACACACCAACACACCTGAAAATCAGGTGGCTGACCTAAAATCCTATCTCATGAAGGTAACAGAGTCCTTTAAGGAGGATATAAATAACTCAGTGAAAGGACTAGAGGAAAACATAGGTAAACAGGCAGAAGCCCTAAAAAAGGAAACAAAACTTTTAAGTACAAAAAAAAAAAAACTCACAATCAAACTGGTAAAGGAATTGAATAAAGTGATCTAAGACCAAAGAGTGGAAGTAGAAACAATAAAGAAACACAAATGGAGGCAACCATAAAAAAAGAAAACCTAGAAAAGGAGTCAGGAACTACAGATGTAAAAAGAAGAAGAGAGAATTTCAGGAGTAGAATATGCCTTAGAAGAGATGTACACAAGTGTCAACAAAAATTCAAAACATAAAAAGCTCCTAATCCACAACATTCAGGAAATTGAGACGTTTCAACAATGAAAAGTCAAAATTTAAGAATAATAGGGAAAGAAGAGGGTAAAGATTCCCACCTAAAAGGGCCAGCTAATATCTTCAACAAAATCATAGAATAAAACTTCCCCAACCTAAAGAAAGAGATGCCCATAAATGTACAAAAGGTCTATAGAACACCAAATAAATGGAATCAGAAAAGAAAATTCTCTCATAACATAATCAAAATGCAGAATGCACAGAACAAAGAAAACATGAAAACCTTCAAGAGAAAAGGGCCAAGTAATGTATAAATGCAGACCTATCAGAATTACACCAGATTTATCAAGAGAAACACTGAAATACAGAGGAGACAGGACAGATGCCATGCAGATTATAGGAGAACACAAATGCCAGCCTAGACTACTATACCCAGCAAGACTCTCAATCAACATAGATGGAAAAACCAAAATATTCCAGGATGAAACCAAATTCAAATAATACGTTTTTACCAATGCAGTCCTACAGAGGATTCTACAAGGAAAACTATAACATAAGGAGGGTACCTACACCAAAAAAAAAAAAACAAAAAAAAACAAAAAAAAACACCAAAACCACAAAATCATAACAAAAACAAACACAAAAAATAAAAACAAGATGTTAAACATCTCACAACAAAGCCAAAAGGAGTAAACCAGATGGACATAATGCCACCTACAAAAACAAACATAACAGGAACTAACATTCATCTGTCTTTAATATCTCTCAAAATTAATGGATGCAACTCACCTATAAAAAGACATAAGCTGACAGAGTGGATACACAAACAAGATCTAGCACGTTGCTGCGTACAAAAAACACTCCTCAATAAGAAAGACAAATACTACCTCAAAGGAAAAGACTAGAAAAAGGTCTTCCAAGCAAATTCTCCCAAGAAACAAGTTGAAGTTGCCATTCTAATACCCAATGAAATAGACTTTCAATCAAAATTATCAAGCAAGGTAAGACAGGACACTTCATATTCATCAAAGGAAAAATCCAACAAGAGAAATCTTAATTATGAAATCTATGCCCCAAATGCAAGGGCACACACATTCATAAAAGAAATTTACTAAAGTGCAAAGTACACATTGCACAATATTCAATAATACTAGGAGACTTTAACAACCCATTCTCACATATGAACAAGTCATTGGAACAGAAATAAAGAGAGGAGAAATGTAATTAATAGATGTTATGAACCAAATGGATTGAACAGTGATCTACCAAGCTCTTCACCCTAAAACAAAACAATCTATCTTCTTCTCAGGACATCATGGTACTTTCTCCAAAACTGATGATAAAATTGGTCACAAAAGAAGCCTCAACCAATACAAGAATATTGAAATAATCCTGAGGATGTGGAGAAAGAGGAACACCCCTCCGCTGTTGGTGTGATTGCAGACTGGTATAACCATTCTGAAAATCAGTCTGGAGGTTTCTCAGAAAATTGGACATTGCACTACCTGAGGACCCAGCTATACCACTCCTAGGCCTATACGCACAAGATGCTCCAACATATTACAAAGACATATGCTCCACTATGCTCATAGAAGCCTTATTTAAATTATCCAGAAGCTGGAAAGAATCCAGATGAACTTCAACAGAGGAATGGATACAAAACATGTGGTAAATCTACACAATGGAGTAGTAATCAGCTATTAAAAATAATGACTTCATGAAATTCATAGACAAATGGATAGAACTTGAAAATATTATCCTGAGTAAGGCAACCCAATCACAAAAGAACACACACTGTATGCATATAATGATAAGTGGATATTAGCCAAAAAGCTTGGATTACCCACGATACAACCCACAAACAACATAAAGGTCAAGAAGAAGGACAACCAAAGTGCGGATGCTTCAGTCCTTCTTAAGAGGGAGAACAAAAATATTCATAGGAGGGGATAGGGAGACAAAGTTTGGAGCAGAGACTGAAGGAATGGCCATTCAGAGGGGCATCCAGCCATTATATATACAGTCACCAAACCCAGATAATATTGCTGATGCCAAGAAGTATATGCTAACAGGAGCCTGATTTAGCTGTCTCCTGAGAGGCTCTGTCAGAGCATGATAAATACAGAGGCTAATGCCCACAGCCAACGACTGAAATGAGAATGGGGTCTCCATTGGAGAAATTAGAGAAAGGATTGAAAGAGCTGAAGGGGTTTACAACCCCATAACAACAATAATACCAACCAACCAACCAGAGCTTCCAGGAACTAAGCCACCATCCAAAGAGTACACATGATCGGACCCATGGCTCCAGCTGCATATGTTGCAGAGGATGGCCTTTTGGGCACAAATGGGAGGAGAAGCCTTTGATACTGACAAGGCTCAATGCCCCAGTGTAGGGGACTGTTGGGGTAGGGGGGCAGGAAGGGATGGGTGGTTAGATGGAGGAATACCATCATACAAGGAGGGGGAGGGTGGAGGAGAAAGGGGGTATATGGGCAGGAAAATTGGAAAGGGGATAATATTTGAAATGTACACTAAAATTGCATCCTATCAGAACACTATGGCTTAACACTGATCTTCAATAACAACAAAAACACCAGACTTCCCACATACACATGGAAACTGAACAACTCCCTACTCAATAATAAGAGAGACAGGGAGAAAAAAGAAAAAAAAAAAAGAAAAAAAACAAACAAACAAAGATATTAAAAGCAGTAAGGGAAAAAGGTAAAAGTGACATAAAAGGCAGATCTATAACAACCACCAGACATCTCACCCAGAGAGAATATGAAAGGCAGAAGATCCTGGACAAATGTCATACAGACCCTAAGAGAACACAAATGCCAGGCCAAGTTACTGCATGCAGCAAAATTTTCAATTAACATAGATGGAAATACCAATATATTCCATGACAAAACCAAATTTATGCAAATCCATCCCTACAAAGGAACTTCAACACAAGGAGAGAAACTACACCGTACAGAAAGCAAGAATATAATGGACTTGCAATGAAACCAAAAGAGAGACAACAAACATAATTCCACCTCTACCAAAGAAAATAAAAGGAATGGACAAACACTATTCCTTAATACCTCTCAACATCTGGTGGGATTGCAGACTGGAATAACCATTCTGGAAATCAGTCTGGAGGTTCCTCAGAAAATTGGACATTGCGCTGTGTGAGGACTCAGCTATATATATACCTCTCCTGGCATATACCCAAAAAGATGCCCCAACATATAACAAAGACACATGCTCCACTATGTTCATAGCAGCCTTATTTATAATAGCCAGAAGCTGGAAGAACTCAGATGCCCTTCAACGGAGGGATGAATACAGAAAATGTGGTACATCAACACAATGGAATGCTACTCAGCTATCAAAAATAATGACTTTACGAAATTCATTGGCAAATGGATGGAACTGGAAAATATCATCCTGAGTGAGGTAATCCAATCACAGAAAAACTCACATGGTATGCACTCATTGATAAGTGGATATTAGCCAAAATGCTCGAAATACCCTAGATGCACAGAACACATGAAACTCAAGGATGACTAAAATGTGAATACCTCATTCCTTCTTTAAAAGGGGAACAAGAATAACCTTAGGAGGTGATAGGGAGGCAAAATTTTGAAGAGAGGCAGAAGGAACACCCATTCAGAGCCTGCCCCGCATGTGACCCATACATATACAGCCACCCAATTAGAAAAGATGGACGAAGCAAAGAATATCAGGCCGACAGGAGACAGATGTAGTTGTCTCCTGAGAGACACAGCCA
Organism: Rattus rattus; assembly: GCF_011064425.1. NCBI lineage: Eukaryota > Metazoa > Chordata > Mammalia > Rodentia > Muridae > Rattus > Rattus rattus. The sequence goes on from NC_046172.1 coordinate 112,211,913, forward strand.
GAATACAGCAAATATAGTGGCGAATGCCGGCAGCAAACCACTGAACTGAGAACAGGACCCCCCCCTTGAAGGAATCAGAGAGAAAGGACTGAAAGAGCTTGAAGGGGCTCAAGTCCCATATGAACAACAGTGCCAACCAACCAGAGCTTCCAGGGACTAAGCCACTACCCAAAGACTATCCATGGACTGACCCTGGACTCTGACCTCATAGGTAGCAATGAATATCCTAGTAAGAGCACCCGTGGAAGGGGAAACCCTTGGTCCTACCAATACTGAACCCCCAGTACATGATTGTTGGGGGGAGGGCAGTAATGGGAGGAGGATGGGGAGGGGAACACCCATATGGAAGGGGAGGGGAAGGGGTTAGGGGGATGTTGGCCTGGAAACTAGGAAAGGAAATAACAATCGAAATGTAAATAAGAAATACCCAAGTTAATAAAGATGGAGAAAATAAATCTCTCAACATCAACGGACTCAATTCCCCAATAAAAAGACATAGACTAATGGACTGGGTATGTAACGAGGACCCAGCATATTACTGCATGCAGGAAACACGTCAGAGACAAAGACAGACACTACCTCAGAGTAAATGGCTGGAAAACCATTTTTCCAAGTAAATGGCCCAAAGAAACAAGCTGGAGTTGCCATTCTACTATCAAATAAAACTGACTTTCAACCAAGAGTCATTAAAAAGATAAGGAAGGATACCTCATGTTCATAAAAGGAAAGATCCACCAAGATGAACTCTCAATCCTAAATACCTATGCTCCAAATTCAAAGGCACCTACGTTCATAAAAGAAACAATAAAAGCTCAAAAGTACACATTGCACCTCACCTACGATAATGGTAGGAGATTTCAACACCCCACCTCATCAATGGCCAGATCATGGAAACAGAAATTAAACAGAGACATAGACAGAATAAGAAAGTCATGAACTAACTGATTTAACAGGATATTTTAGAACATTCCATCCTAAAAACAAAAAGGATATACCTTCTTCTCAGCACCTCATGGAACCTTCTCCAAAACTGACCATATAATTGTCACAAAACAGGCCTCAACAGATACAGGAAGATAGAAATAATCCCATGCATCCTATCAGATCACCCCGCACTAAGACTGGTCTTCAATAACAACAATAATAATGACAGAACGCCCACATATACATGGAAGTTGAACAATGCTCTACTCAATGAGAACTTGGTCAAGGAAGAAATAAAGAAAGAAATTAAAGATTTCTTAAAACTTAATGAAAATGAAGATACAACATTCCCAAACTTATGGGACACAATGAAAGCTGTGCTTAGAGGAAAACTCATAGCTCTGAGTACCTGCAAAAAGAAACAGGAGAGAGCATATGTCAGCAGCTTGACAGCACACCTAAAAGCTCTAGAACAAAAAACAAATAAATGAATCCAAGAGGAGTAGAAGGCAAGAAATAATAAAACTCAGACCTGAAATCAACCAAGTAGAAACAAAATGTACTATACAAAGTATCAACAAAAGCAGGAGCTGGCAGTTGGAGAAAATCAACAAGATAGATTAAAGCATTAGCCAGACTAACCAGAGGACACAGAGAATGTGTTCAAATCAACAAAATCAGAAACAAAAAGGGAGACATAACAACAAAATCTGAAGAAATTTAAAAAATCATCAGATCCTACTACAAAAGCCTATATTCAACAAAACTTGAAAATCTGCAGGAAATGGACACTTTCCTAGACAGATACCAGGTAACAAAGTTAAATCAGGAACAAATAAATCTTCTAAACAACCCCATAACCCCTAAAGAAATAGAAGCAGTTATTAAAAGTCTCCCAAACAAAAAGAGCTCAGGCCCAGATGGGTTCAGTGCAGAATTCTATCAGACCTTCATAGAAGACCTCATACCAATACTATCCAAACTATTCCACAAAACTGAAACAGATGGAGCACTACTGAATTCCTTCTATGAAGCCACAAGTACTCTTATAACTAAACCACACAAAGACCCAACAAAGAAAGAGAACTTCAGACCAATTTCCCTTATGAATATTGATGCAAAAATACTCAATAAGATTTTTGCAAACTGAATCCAAAAACACATCAAAACAATCATCCATCATGATCAAGTTGGCTTCATCCCAGGGATGCAGGGATGGATTAATATATGAAAATCCATCAATGTAAACCACTACATAAACAAACTCAAAGAATAGAACCACATGGACATTTCATTAGATGCTGAGAAAGCATTTGACAAAATTCAACACCCATTCATGATAAAAGTCCTGGAAAGAATCAGGAATTCAAAGCCCATATCTAAACATAGTGAAAGCCATATACAGAAAACCAGTAGCTAACATTAAACTAAATGGAGAGAAACTTGAAGCAATCCCACTAAAATCAGGGACTAGACAAAGCTGCCCACTCTCTCCCTACTTACTCAATATAGTACTCAAAGTCCTAGCCAGAGTAATCACAAAGCAAAAGGAAGTCAAATGGATAAAAATTGGAAGGGAAAAAATCAAAATATCACTATTTGCAGATGATATGATAGTGTACTCAAGTGACCCCAACAGTTCCACCAGAGAACTACTTAACCTGATACCCAGCAAAGTGGGTGGGTATAAAATTAACTCAAACAAATCAGTATCCTTCCTCTACTCAAAGGATAAATAGGCTGAGAAAGAAATTAAGGAAATGACGCTATTCACATAGTCCCAAATATCATAAAATAACTTTGTGTGACTTTAATCAAGCAAGTGAAAGCTCTGTATGACAAGAACATCAAATCCCTGAAGAAAGAAATTGAGGAAGATCTCAGAAGATGGAAAGATCTTCCATGCTCATGGATTGGCAGGATTAATATAATAAAGATGGCCATTTGCCAAAAGCAATCTACAGATTCAATGCGATCCACATCAAAATTCCTACTCAATTCTTTATAGAGATACAAAGAGAAATTTGCAAATTCATTTGGAATAACAAAAAGCCCAGGATAGCGAAAACTATCCTCAACAATATAAGGACTTCTGGGGAAATCACCATCCCTGACTTCAAGCAGTATTACAGAGCAATAATCAAGAATACTGAATGGTATTGGTACAGAGACAGGCAGGTAGATCAATGAACAGAATTGAAGATCTAGAATGAACCCACAAAAACCATAGCCACTTGATCTTGACAAAGGAGCCAAAAACCATCTAAAAAGAAGAAAGATAGCATTTTCACCAAATGGTACTGGTTCAATAGAAGTTCAGTATGAAGAATGCAGATCGATCCATCTTATCACCTGTACAAAGCTTAAGTCCAAATGGATCAAGGACCTCCACATCAAACCAGATACGCTCAAACTAATAGAAGAAAAAGTGGGGAAGAGTCTCAAACACATAGGCACTGGGGAAATTTTCCTGAACGAAATGCCAAGGACTTATGCTCTAAGATCAAGAATCGACAAATGGGACCTCATAAAACGGCAAAGCTCTTGCAAAGCAAAAGAAACTGTCATTAGGACAAAATGGCAACCAACAGATTGGGAAAAGATCTTTACCAATCCTACATCTGATAGAGGGTTAATATCCAAAATATACAAAGAACTCAAGAAGTTCGACTCCAGAGAGTCAAATCACCCTATTAAAAAATGGGGTACAGAGCTAAACAAAACATTCTCAGCTGAGGATTATCGAATGGCCAAAAAGCACCTAAAGAAATGTTCAGCATCCTTAGTCATCAGAGAACTGCCAAGCAAAACAAACCTGAGATTCCACCTCACACCAGTCAGAATGGCTAAGATTAAAAACTCAGGTGACAGCAGATGCTGGCAAGGATGTGGAGAAAGAGGAACATTCCTCCATTGCTGGTGGGATTGCAGACTGGTACAACCATTCTGGAAATCAGTCTGCAGGTTCCTCAGAAAATTGGACATTGCACTACATGAGGACCCAGCTTTACCTTTCTTGGGGATATGCCCAAAACATGCTCCAACATATAACAAAGACACATGCTCCACTATGTTCGTAGCAGCCTTAATTATAATACCCAGAAGCTGGAAAGAACCCAGATGCCCTTCAACAGAGGAACGGATTAAAAAATGTGGTACATCTACACAATGGAGTATTACTCAGCTATCAAAAACAATGACTTCCTGAAATTCATAGGCAAATGGAATGAACTGCAGAATATCATCCTGTGTGAGATTACTCAATCACAGAAAAACACATTTGGTATGCACTCATTGATAAGTGGATGATATGTAGAAAGCTCAAATTACCCAAGATCGATCTCTGATTTTGGAAGCTCAGACAGGATGACCAAGATGCAGATGTTCCCTCCTTCTTAAAAGGGGAAAAATATCCATAGGAGGGATATGGGCAGAAGTTTAGAAACTGGCAAACAAAAGGTATGGCCATTCAGAGCCTGACACACATGTGGCCCATATATATACAGCCACCAAAAGTAGATAAGATTGACGAAGCTAAAAAATGTGTGCCGAAAGGGACTGGATATAGATCTCTCCTGAGAGACACATTCAAAGCATTTCCAATACAGAAGTCAATGCTAGCAGCGAACCACTGAACTGAGAACAGGACCCCCTTGGGGGGAATTAGAGGAAGTATTGAAAGGGTTGAAGAAGCTTGCCACCCCATACAAATAACAGTGCCAACCAACGAGAGCTTCTAGGGACTAAACCACTACCGAAAGACTATACATGAACTGACCCAGGGCTCCAACTGCATATGTAGCAGAGAATAGCCTTGTTGGGGCACCAGTGGAATGAATGGAAAGCCCTTGGCCTTGCCAAGTTGGACCCCTAGTGCAGGGGAATATGGGGGCAGTAAAGGGGATGTATAGGGGGAATACCCATTTGGGGGAGGGTGAGGGGAGGGATGGGGGCTTATGGACAGGAAACTGGGAAGGGGAATAACATTTGAAATGTAAGTAAAGGAATATATAATAAAAAATTAAAAAAGAAAGAAAGGAAGGAAGGAAGGAAGGAAGGAAGGAAGGAAGGAAGGAAGGAAGAAATTAAAGACTTCCTGGAATTCAATGAAAATGATGACCACAATGAAAGCAGTGCTAAGAGGAAAATTCACAGCACTAAGAGCCCTGGTAAAGAAAGTGGAGAGATCCTACAGTAGCAAGTTACCAGCACACCTCAAAGTCCTAGAAAAGAAGCAAGCACACCTAAGAGATATAGAAGGTAAGAAATACTCAAATTAAGGGGTGAAATCAACCAAATAGAAACAAAGAGAATGATAAAAAAAAATCAACAAAACCAAAAGCTGGTTCTTTGAACGAATCCAATAGATAAATCCCTAGCCAAATTAATTAAAGCGCCCAGAGGCAGTAGCCAAATTAACAAAATCCAAAATGAAAAGGGAGTCATAGCAACAGTAACTGAGGGAATTCAAAAAAATCATCAGATACTACGACAAAAACTTACACCCAACAAAACTGAAAAACCCAGATGAAACAAATGATTCCCTAGAAAGATACAACATACAAAAGTTAAATCAAGAGGAGGTAAACTATTTAAACATGCTCAAAATCCCTAAGGAAATAGAAGTCCTTAAAAACCTCCCAACTGCCCTGCTCCCAAACCCCGTGGGAGAGAGAGCTCACCACTCGGACAGGGGGGCACTCCTGAGACTACAGAGCAGGAGAGACCACAAATACTGCCCACCCCTGCCCACATCCCTGACCCAAGAGGAAACTGTATACAACCTCTGGGAACCGGAAGATAGGGGCACTCGAATAGCAGACCCTCACAGTCCAGACACTGCCCTGACCTGAAGGGATCGATCAACAGCTCTCTGCACCCAAATCCCGTGGGAGGGAGAGCTAAACCTTCAGAGGGGCAGACACGCCTTGGAGGCCAGAAGAGACTACATTCTGCCCACATTTCTGACTCTAGAGGAAAATATCTAGGGCCATCAGGGTCCCGTTGCCTCTTCCTTTGGTTTTCTATATCCAGGGTTGTCTCCCTTTGTGCTTTCTTTATTGTTTCTATTTCCATTTTCAATTCCTTCACCTGTTTGATTGTGTTTTCCTAGAATTCTTTCAGGGATTTTTGTGTTTCCTCTCTAAGGGCTTCTACTTGTTTATTTGTGTTTTCCTGCATTTCTCTAAAGGCGTTCTTTATGTCTTTCTTGAAGTCCTCCATCATCATGATCAAATATGATTTTGAATCTAGATCTTCCTTTTCTGGTGTTACTGGCTATTCAGTGTTTGCTTTGGTGGGAGAATTGGGCTCTGATGATGCCATGTAGTCTTGGTTTCTGTTGCTTGGGTTCCTGTGCTTGCCTCTTCCCATCAGGTTGTCTCTGGTGTTACCTTGTTTTGCTATTTTTGACAGTGGCTGGACGTCTGTAGGCCTGTGTGTCAAGGGTGCTGTACGCCTGTTTTTCCTGTTTTCTTTCAGCCAGTTATGGGAACAGAGTGTTCTGCTTTCAGGCTTGTAGTTGTTCCTGTCCCACTGGCTTTCAGTTTTTCATGTGGGCGTGTGTCCTGAATCCACCAGGCAGGTCACTTGGAGCAGAAAAGTTGGTCTTAACTCTGGTCTCAGGCCTGAAGTCGCTCCTTGGGGCTGGGTTTCAGCTCTCTGTGACAGCAGCAACCAGAAGGACCTGCCCCTACTTCTGGTCCCTGTGCGCAGGGGCCCCTGATGGCACTAGGTGTTTTCCTCTAGAGTCAGATTTGTGGGCAGCGAGTAGTCTCCTCTGGTTTCCCAGGTGTGTCTGCCCCTCTGAAGGTCTAGCTCTCCCTCTCACGGATTTGGGTGCAGGGAGCTGTTTGACTGCGTCCATTCAGATCCAGGCACAGTCTGGACCACAGGGCTCCTGCAGCTTGACTGCCCCTATCTTCCTGTGCCCAGAGGCCCTATGCAGTTTCCTCTTGGGCCAGGGATGTGGGCAAACTGGGGCAAAGTGGCAGTCTCTCCTGCCCTGCAATCTCAGGAGTGCCCACACGTCTGGGTGGTCAGTTCGCTCTTCCACGGGGTTTTGGAGGAGGGAGCTGTGGGCCAGGATCAGTGAGGTTCAGGTGTCAGCTAGAAACTGGAAGTGCCTGGTCCCAGAAGAATTTTGCCTTTGAGTCTACCAGGCCGGTCACTTGGAGCAGAAAAATTGATCTTAACTCTGGTCTCATGCCTGAAGTCGCTCCTCGGGACTGGGTTTTAGCTCTCTGTGACAGCAGCAACCAGAAGGGCCCTGCCCCTCCTTCTCCTGGGTCCCTGTGCACAGGGGACCCTGATGGTGCTAGGCATTTTCCTCTAGAGTCAGAAATGTGGGCAGAGAGTAGTCTCCTCTAGTTTTCCAAGCATGTCTGCCCCTCTGAAGGTCTAGTTCTCCCTCCCACAGGATTTGGGTGCAGGGAGCTGTTTAACCAGGTCTGTTCTGTTCATATCCGGGCATAATCTGGACCGCAGGGCTCCTGCAGCTTCACTGCCCCCATCTTCCTGTGCCCAGGGTCCTGCCAGTTTCCTCTTGGGCCAGGATGTGGGCAAGGTGGGCAGAAGTGGCGGGTCTCTCCCTGCCTGCAGTCTCAGGATTGCCACATGTCTGGGCAATGGGCTCTCTCTCTCACGGGGTTTTGGGAGCGGGACCTGTGGGCGGGATCCCAGCGAGGTTCAGGCGCCCAGCCCAAAGCCCTCTTTATTTCTTCCTTGACAAATTATAATTTGCAGAAGAGCATTGTTCAACCTCCATGTTTATGTGGGCTTTCTGTCTTTTTTGTTGCTATTGTAGACCAGCCTTAGTCTGTGGTGATCTGATACAATGCATGGGTTTTTCAATTTCTTGTATCTGATGAGGCCTGTTTTTGTATCAGTTTTGGAGAAAAGTTGCACCATGAATGCTCTGATGAAATTATATTCTTTTCTGTTTTGAATGAAAATGTTCTATAAATGTCTGTATATCTATTTGGTTCATCCCCTATGTCTCTGTTTAGTTTTCTCTATCTGTCCAATTTGGATGAGAGTGGGGTTTAGAAATTTCTATTATTATGATGCGAAATGTGCTTTGTTTTTATTTCAAGAGTGCCCTTGCCTTGGGCATGCATGTCAAGTTATGAGAGTTCATCTTGATCAGACTCCTTTATGAATATGAAGTACTTCCTTTTCTTTTTTAACTTTTGTTGAAACTGATTTTATTCAATATTAGTGCTACTCAGCTTGTTTCTTGGGACCATTGCTTGGAATATTGTTTTTCTAGATTTTTTACCAGAGGGACTCACTCTGTCTTTGTCACTGAATATATTTCCTGTGTGCAGCAAAATTCAGGTCCCTCTTCATGTATCCAGTCCTGATAGTCCTATGTCTATTAATGGAGAGAATGAAAACTCATTGATGTTAAGAGATATTAATAAATAGTGGTCGTTGTTTCCTGTGGTATTTGTTGTTAAAGGTGGAATTATGTTTGCGTGCCTCTCTTCTTTTGGATTTGTTGGAAGATTAATTTTCTGTTTTTTCTAAGATGTAGTTTCCCTCCTTGTGTTGGAGTTTTCCATCTATTATCCTTTGTAGGACTGGATTTGTAGAAAGATATTGTGTAAATTGGGTTTTGTCATGGAATGTTTGGTTTCTCCATCTATGTTATTTGAGAGTTTTGCTGGATATAGTGGCATTTGTGTTCTCTTAGGGTCTGTATGACATCCACCTAGAATCTTCTGGCTTTCATAGTCTCTGGTGAGAAGTCTGATATAATTCTATTAGGTCTGGCTTTATATGTACTTGGCTTTTTTCCCCTTACTCTTTTTTTTTTATTTATTAACTTGGTATTTCTTATTTACATTTGAAGTTATTCCCTTTCCCGGTTTCAGGACAACATCCACTAACCCCTACCCTCTCCTTATTTAGGGTTGTTCCCTCCCATCCTCCCCCATTGCGCCCTCCCCCAACAATCACATTCACTGGGGGTTCGGTCTTAATGGGACCAAGGCTTCTCCTTCCACTGGTGATCTTACTAGGCTATTCATTGCTACCTATGAGGTCAGAGTCCAGGGTCAGTCCACGTATAGTCTTTGTTTCCCTTACTCTTTTAAGATTCTTTCTTTGCTTTGTGGGTTTGGTCTTTTGACTTGTATATGACTGCAGAAATTTCTTTTCTGGTCAAATTTATTTGGAGTCATGTAGGCTTCTTGTATGTTGATGGGTATCTCTTTCTTCAGGTTAGGGAACTTTTCTCCTATAATTTTGTTGAAAGTATTTACTGGCATTTTAAGTTGGGAGTCTTTGCTCTCTTCTTTACCTATTATCCTTAGGTTTTTATGTTCTCATTGTCCTGCATTTTTTTCCTGGATGTTTTAGGTTAGGGTTTTTGTGTTTTTCCCTTATCTTTTGATGGTATCTATGTTTCTATGGTATCTTCTGCACCTGAGATTCTCTCTTCTATCTCTCGTATTCTGTTGATGATGTTTTTGTCTATGACTCCTGATCTCTTTCCTATGTTTTCTATCTCCTGGGTTGTCTCCCTTTGTGGTTTCTTTATCACTTCTATTTCCATGTTTAGATCCAGAATGATTTTGGTCAATTCCTTCACCCATTTTGCTGTCTTTTCCTGGAACACTTTAAGGGATTTTTGTGTTTTCTCTTTAAGGGCTTCTACTTGGTTACGTGTGTGTCCTGTATTTCTTTAAGGGAGTTATTTATGTCCTTCTTAATGTCCTCTATCATCATCATGAGATGTGATTTTAAATCCACATCTTGCTTTTCTGGTGTGTTTGGATATCCAGTATTTTCTTTGGTGGGAGAACTGGGCTCTGATGATGCCAAGTAGTCTTGGTTTCTGTTTCTTAAGTTCCTACATGTGCCTCTCACCATCAGGTTGTCTCTGGTGGTAGCTTGTCTTGCTGTTTCTGACACTGGTTTTGACCCTCCTGTAAGCCTGTGTGTCAAGCATTCCTGTGAACCTGTTTCTTTCAGCTGGTTCTGGGGAACAGATCCTGGGTTTATGCATCCTAAAAGCCTCCTGTATGTCTCTTGAAGCAGAAGAGCTGGTCTTATCCTCTGCTCTCAGGTGTGTTGGTGCTCCTGATGACTGGATTTCAGCTCTTGGTGCAAGCAGAAACCAAAAGGGTCCTGTGCCTGACTACACCTAGAGAACACAGAGGGCACTAGGTGGATTCCTTTTGGGTCAGGAATGTGGGCAGAAGTAGTTGTCTTCTCTGAGCTCTCAGGATTGTCTACCCTTCTTCGAGTCCAGCTCTCTCCCCCATGGCATTTGGGTGCAGAGCTATTGTTTTTCCTTTGGGAAGAAAATACATTCTTTTCTAATTCAACATATCCTGATTGTGCTTTCCCCTACCTCTACACTTCCCAATTCCTCCACACCACACCTTTATATCTATTTCCTTTCTGTTTGTCATTAGAAAAAAACAGGCTTTCAAGCAACAATGAAACATGACAAAACAAAATATAATAATGAAAAGTAACAGCTATCATATCAAAGTTGGACACAGCAACCCAACAGGAAGAAGAGAGTCCCAGTAGTAGGCACAAAAATAAGAAACACATTTGTTCTCATAGTCATGAGTCCCAGACAAACATTAAGGTAATTGCCTGGAGCCTCCTGGCACTGGAGAGGTTATTGGTGGAGGGCACAGAGTAGGACTAGGGTGATATCTTTAAAGTCTGAGGGTCTCAGGATGTTCTAGCTCTCTAACTGTACTGAAATGTTGATAATAACTTGTAAAAAGTCCTAAAGACTTTCTTGCTCTTTCTGAGAGTAAAAGGCTGCTAGCTTAGGTGATTGACAACTGTAGCCTAACAGCTGAAGATTGAGTAGTGTGGCCTTTGTTCTATCTCAGCAGGAACTGAGCGGCTCTAACTTTCAGTCGGCTAGTCAGAAGCCACAGGAAAAAAAAGGGGGGGGGACATTCTGAAAATTGATTTTAGAATATATTACTAAGTTGTAAAAATGTTTCCTACGAAAGTTATCTAAGGGGAAAACAGAAAGATCCTAAGCAGGGGGAGGGAAATTTTCTAAGTGGGGAAAGGGAAAAAATTTTTCCTAAGGGAAACAAATTCTTCTAGGTGGGGAAAGGGAAAAAAAATTCTCTTCTCTTCTCTTATCTTTGTACGCAATTCTTAGGCATCTTCACAATACATGATCACGTGTTTAAAAGTTTATCACAAGTTCACACAAAAAATCAAATCATAAATTGAAATAGAAGTTTACAACAGAGAATGTTTACCTGCACATCCATTAGGCTTAATTATCTGACTAAACACATCCATCACCTCTCACAGTTCCAGAGGTTCATTGAAGGTTTAAAACCATAACTAAGTTATAATTGAAAATTTGTATAAATAAACCCAGTCAATATTTTACCTTCTGTCCTATAACCTATATTAAATCATTATTTCTCTTTTTTACGACCTTTGGTTAATTGTTTTACAACCTCTTGGAATGTGCTCTAAATCGGAGAAAGTCTGGTTACCACCTGAGAGCAAGAGCAATTAACTGATGACACATGGAAAACTGGCAGAGTTCTCATTGCAGTTTTGACAATCAGAAAAGGACCTAATAGCAGTCCCACTATAAAAGAGCTTAATAATCACTAATATAATTTTAGGAATTCTTATAAGATTACCATTAAGACTTAAGAAGCCATCTATTGGTCTATACAGCACCATTACAAGACAGTACATCTTTGTAGATCTGCAGAGTTCTGCTCAAAATGGGTGGGCTAATTCCTAGTGATTGTTATATAGGTTTAATAATAACAGAAAAAGCATATTAATAGCAGGAATCTTTCCTAAAATGAATTCTCTTATGACCTTGCCCAATAAGGACGAGTCTGTAGCAATTTATATTATAATCTGAAGCAGACCATCTCAGGAAGATTTCCTGAGCTCTGGGGGGTTGAGATTTGATAGAGTTCTCTCATTTGTATTCCTTTTCTGTGTAATATCTGGCTGTGTCTCTGTAATAGTTTCCATCTGTAGCCAGTAGAAGCCTCTCTAATGATGACTGGACATGGCATTGATCTATGAGTATAGCAGAATATCATCAGAAATCATTACTATATATAATATATAATATATTATTATGAATATAGCCACAATAAAATATTTTATATATGTTTTTCCCCAGGCCAGTGGTGTTTGATTTTATTATAGGTTTCTGGATTATGTAGTCTCTGGTTCTTGGTTAACAAAGCAGTGTTGGGTATGGGTTCCTTCTAATATAGTGAGCCTTAAGTCAAATCACATGTGGGTGGCTGCTCCCACAAGTTCTGTGCCACCATTGCCCTAACCTATTTTGTAGGCAGGAAAGATTGTAGGTAAAGGGGTTTTGTGACTGGGTTTGATTTCTACATTTTTCTTTTCAGTAGCCTGTGGATTACCTTCTTCACCAAAAGACATAAGAACATAAAGGGTTAAGTCTTCATTGAGGGAGCAGCTCAAATTCTCCATGCTTAATTAGATGAGCTATGTGGGTATCATATTCAACAATGAGGCTCTTCTGACTTATCAATCACCTGGGTAGTTTGGGGTTTTCAAACGACTCCCTTGGTCAACAACTCAATTAAAAGTAACCCAGTCCCACCGCTAGAAGCCTGACCTGATGACCAGCTGAGACTATACTAATAGTCCTCATTTGAATCACCTACATAGATTCCAAAAAGTTTCTACTATATTAGCTTTCCATATACTCCAAAAGTTCTCCCAATTCCAGCGGTTAATCTCTACATTCTATCTATTGCCATGTGATCCCCTGTTCCCACTCCCACCCACCCCTAGATTACCTGCAATTTATATTTGATTTCCCCCCACAGGGATATTCATATGCCCCCCTCTCTACCTAACCTCTAAGGGTCTACCAAGATTGTAGCTTTATTGTCATTTACTTACCAGCTAATTTTCATTTATCTATGAGTATATACCATATTTATCTTTCTGGATCTCAATTACCTCATTTGGAAGTCTTTTTTTTTTTCTTTTTCTTTTTTAGGAGCTGGGGACCCAGAACAGGGCCTTCTTATGGCTTGCAAGCTCTACCCTATGAGCTAAATCCCCAACCCCAATTACCTCATTTGGAATGATTTTCTTTTAGTTCCATTCATTTGACTGAAAATGCCATGTCATTTTTAACAGCTTAGTGATACTCCATTATGTAAACCACCACATTTTCTTTATCCATTCTCCAGTTGACAGACATCTAGTTTGCTACCAGTTTCTGGTTATTATGAATAAAGCCACACTAAAAATTTTTGAGAAAGTATTTTTTCTTGGTGGAATGGACCATCCTTGAGGTATACACCCAAGTGTGGTATAGCTGGATCTTAAAATATCTCAATTCCCAATTTCCTGAGGAACCACCATATTGATTTTCAGAGCTACTCTATAAGTTTACACTCCCATCAACAAAGCAGGAGTTTTCCTCTGGCTCTACATCCTAGCCAGCATGAGCTGTCATTTGTGTTATTTAGCTTAGCCATTATGACAGGAGTATGATGGAATCTCAAAATAGTTTGATTTGCATTTCCCTAATGGCTAGGATGTTGAACATTTCTTTAAGTGTTTCTCAAGCTTTTGCATTTCCTCTATTGAAAATTCTGTTTTAAGGTTTCAGATATAAATTTTACTACTCCTTTATCAAAAACAAAACAAAAATAAAACTTCCATTGCAACGACTACTCCCAGTAATCCCATCTGTGTCTCACAGTGAATAATTGGATAGAAAAAAGCATGTGGATGGGAGGGATTAGGGGGATGTTGGCCTGGAAACTGGGAAAGGGAATGACAATCGAAATGTAAATAAGAAATACGCAAGTTAATAAAGATAAAAAAGTATGTAAATTTATGTAAGGTCTGAGGATACAGAAGCTTAAGTTGTGATGACCTAAGAAAGAATTTTGGAGTCTAAGAAGGTGTTTTAAGGTTGGTAAATGCAGGTAAAAGTTCAAGTGGTGATAAGAAAGTGATTTGAGGTATATGAAAGGAATGGAAACTGCTTCCAATTTCGTTCCTTTGCTATCCAACTGTTGTCTTAGGACTGAGAAATTTCAGAGTCCTAGCACTGATCAATGCAGTTCCACACGTTATCAGTCTAAGAAGAGCCCAACAGACAGTGAGCAGCACTCTGGCATTAATATGCCTTGTAATGCTTCACCGGTCTTCACTGATCATCGCTTGTCGTGAGTTCTAACTTCATAGAGAAAAACAATCCAAAGATCTTCTCTGTGGTGTGCCAGCAGTTTCTTTCTGCTTCCATTGACTCATGCCAATTTAGCAGAGGCTAGAGGTTTATTCTAGATCAAGCCACTGCTACTGATTTGTGTTTGGTATTTTCAAATTAGACTGGACTGCTGGTACTGGCTTGTGTTCGATGTTTTGGACTGGACTGCTGATATCCTGACAACTAAGACTGGTATCACCCCAAGAACTACTTCTAAACAGGTCCACATCCCTCTTGTCCTATTAACCATCGTTCTCCTCTACCTTTGGTTGGTGGACTAAATGGGAGGTTGAAACATTTAAGAACCCTTATCCCAGAAGGTTTTGAAAAAAATCTAAGTTTGAAATAATTCTCCCCCAACCTACTTAAATTTATCTCTCCTGTGTGTGTGTGTGTGTGTGTGTGTGTGTGTGTGTGTGTGTGTGTGTGTGTGTGTGTGTGTGTGTGTTCCAGAATCTTGGTTTTTCCTCAAATTCTGTATCCAGGACAGCTCAAAGCAGTTACCCACAGGTACTTCAGCCCTAGCCTCACAGACTGCTTCAACTGGGTCTATGCCTCCAACCTAGATGGTCCCCCAGTCCAGACAGCACAGAAACAACCAGCTCTCCCAGGACTTGAACAGCATCATAATATTCTTAGGATGCCCAAAGATGACATATCCTAGTCAGCAAGAAGCAGTCTAAAAAACACAATACCCTCACTCCTGCCCCACCATCACCCCTTTCTAGTTCCTCGATTTTAATTAAACAAAAAGGGAGGAATGTTAGAGTACAGGTGATTCCTGTGTTCCTCTCAGGGGACCTGCAATGACTTACATCATCATCTGCTGCCATCTGCCTACGACCTCCAAAAGGACCAAGCATGTGCCATATAAAGGACTGCCTGCATCCCTGCCCCTCTGTTCTTGGTACTCTCTCCCCTTGCTTCATGTCCTCAAACATCCCTCCCTCTCCTGCACCTCTCTCTGTCCTCATGGCTCACTAATTTGCCTTTACTGCTTTCCTAGGTCCTCTCTCCTCTCCCATCCGCCAATAAACACCTTTGATACCAAAAATTAAATTAGATTAAATTCTCTGTTTAGATATGTACCCCGTTTTCGATTTGAATGATTTGGCTTGATGATGTCTAATACGTACATTTTCATTCACTGTTTGTTATTTTCTGGATTTTTAAAGGGAATTTACTCATTTTCTTCTACTGTTTCTTTGTGTTTTCTATATTTCTGTAAGGATTTGTTCATTTCCTTTTTACAGAGCTCTATCTTCTTCATAAGGTTGCTTTAAAGTCTTTTGGGGGTGAGGTTCAGCTATATTAGGATATTCAGGGCCTGCTGTGGTAGGTTTTCTGGACTCTAGTGGAAACATGTTGTCTTAGCTGTTACTGTGTTTTATGTGGCATCTAGGTATATGGGATTAGGGTGATTATAGATCTGGGTGCTAACATCTGGCTATGTCTTGGTTGGGTGGTGTTTTGTTCCTTGGTTTCCATTCCCTCTCTTGATTTGAGTAGAATGCAACAGCAGTGTGTTGCCTGGTAGAAATTTTTCTATGGGCCTGATAGGTGTAGCCATTGAGGGTTCCATGCAAAATGTGGTTTGGATATTGGGAACTGACACTTAGGTATGAGGATAGGCTAGGGGTATGAAAAGATTGCCAGGAGAGAGGAAATCAGTGTTCCACCAGTATCTGCAAATTAAGTCTTCTTTGAATGGGGCTAGAGACTAAAGAGTGGTCACCCCAGAAGATCGCCTATAAAGCTCTGGATGAGGATACTGGGATTAGATCTCGCAGAACAGGAGAAAGCTCGATGATCAGTCTACCTGCTTTTCTGGCCTGTATTTTAGCATGGAGTGCCTACTGGAGTTGGAGGCTAGGGTAGAGCAGTGAGTGGAGAAAGGCAGGTTAAGAAGGGAAGGTCCATGGATCTACAGGAAGCATGTGTGTGAGGCGTGGGGAAGAAGGGTTGCACCAGGTATTCTGTGGCAGAACTAGGAAGGAGACTGGACAATTATAGTGGGAGGAGAAGAGGAAGTGCTGAATGTCTTCAGTTAGCTTATTCTGCTCCTGTGGTGGTGTTTTCCCAAAGAATTCCTGCTGGTGTGGTAGAATAATGAGATGAGCTGGGGGAAGGAAGGTTATAGGAATGGATTTTTGTGATCTATTGGGGATGGGGTCAGGGAGAAATGGGAAAGCGCAGCAGGTGTTCTGCTACAGACTTGGGGGTAAGACTGGGGTATTGGATCTGGAGGAGCAGAATGAGGCCAGGGGCTGAGTGTGTCAAAGGTCTGCAGTCAGCTTATCTGCTGCCCTGGCAGGAATCCATATTTATTCTTTTTTGAGAACTCTGTGTTGAGCTCCCAAACCCATTTTTTATTCTCTTTTTGGAGTTCCTCATTGAGTCTGGATATCAGTCTTCTGTCAGGCGCACAGCTGGCAAAAAATATCTCGCATTCAGTGGGCTTCATCTTCAAGTGGAATGATTATTTCTTTTTTCATGGAAAATATCATTTTATTGTTAGTAATAATTATTGGAACTAAACTAAGGTTTCATCTTTGAGTATGCATTTCCATAAATTGGGTGATTGTTATTAATATTTGAAAATGGATCCCTAAATCATGTCAGTTTTTCAGTTTTAAAAATATGAACTATCAGTCTTATATATTTCAAATGTATTGTACAAAATACAATGTCAAGTGACATAAATTTAATTACATACCTGATGCTCTTTAATGGCTAACTCTTTTGTATTTATTTCTTCACACTTTGCTTGTGTTTTAGCTGAATACACATAACCCTACAAGTGGACTTTTCAGACTAGATTACTTAAAAATTAAGGGCCTTATTTTTAAAATTATAATTCTCCCATCATAAAATACAACTTTTAAAGCAACTAAAGTTCTCCTATAATTAAGAAGAAATTTTAAAACTACTTTTGATGTCACTCTGAATTATCAGTAAATTGCCTTAGATTTTCATTTAACATTCCATCCAAAACAACCCTCTACTTACTAGTTATATGTTGCTTTTATTTTGATTTCACCTCAAGTAAATTCTACTTTTAATTATTTATTTGTAATATATGTTCTGTAAAATGTACACATATAACAAATAAAATAATCCATAAGCTGCAGTGCAAAGATATTAGTTTTGAAAAGTATTTTGATTTATGTGTTGTTATTATTCTCCTAATTTTATTTTTCATGGATATTGTATGTATTTATACTTCAAATGTTGTTCTCTTTCCCTGCTCTCCCATACCCCCTCCTCCCCCCTGCTTCTATGAGGATGTTCCCACTCCCATGCACCCACTCCCACCTCAACACCCTGGCATTCCCTTACACTGGGGAAAGGAGACTTTTCCAAGGGCTTTTCCTCTTACTGATGCTGGACAATTACATCCTCTGCTACATATGTGGCTGGAGTCATGGGTCCCTCCATGTGTACTCATTGGTTAGGGGTTTAGTCCCTGGGAGTTCTGGTGGTGTCTGGTTGGTTGATATTGTTGTTTTTCCTATGGCATTGCAAACATTAAGTTCTGTCAGTCTTTTCTCTAACTCCTCCATTGGGGACCAATGTTGAGTCCAATGGTTAGCTGCAACCATCCTCATCCCTATCAGTAGGGCTCTGGCAGAGCCTCTCAGGAGACAACCATATCTGGCTCCTGTCAGTAAGCACTTCTTGGTATCAGCAATAGTGTCTGGGTTTGGTGTCTGTATATGAGATGGATCCCCAGGTCCCTGCTCCACTCCTTGCCCCTGTATTTTCTACTGTAAGTATTTCATTCTCCCTTCTAAGAAGGAATGAAGCATCCATATTTTGTTCTTCCTTCTTCTTGGGCTTCATATGATATGTGAATTTTTTCTTTGGTATTCTGAGCTTTAGGGCTAATATCCACTTATCAGGGAGTGCATACCATGTGTGTCTGCTTCTATTAGTTTCTGTGAATCTGGTTTTATGTGGACATATTTGATCTACTTGTACTTGAGCTTCATACAAAGAGATAAGAATGGATGGATTTATATTCTTCTATATGTTGAACTCTGGTTGAACCAGCACCATTTGTTGAAAATGCTGGTTTTCCCCCATAGGATGGTTTTAGTTTCTTTGTCAAAAATCAAGTAACCATAGGTGCTTGGGTTCATTTCTGGGTCATTAATTCTATTCCATTGATCCACCTGACTGTCTCTGTACCAATAACATGCAGTTTTTAATCATTATCATCTTGATGTTAGGGATGATATTCCCCCGAGAAGTTTGTTTCTGTTGTTGTTGTTGTTGTTGTTGTTGTTGTTGTTGTTGTTGTTTTTGAACTTTTAACAACTGAATTTATTTTATGAAATGTGAAACAAAAAGGTAACATATCTAAACTGACATATCTCTTCAATAAGCAATTCAAGGGATGTGTGTGTGTGTGTGTGTATGTGTGTGTGTGTGTGTGTGTGTGTGTTTAGCAAGCATAAACTAAAATAATAGAATCATCATGTTTTTGAAAAATTGAAGTGCTGTGAATTTGACAAGAATTTGATTTTGATTTTAAAATATTTGTTGAATAATTCATGATGACTTTTTTCTGATATATTTAATTACTTGTGGTATGTGAGATTAGATCCTTCCCACACCTCAATCTTTAACAGTCCCCTCTCTTTATATTGAACATTTCAAACTCCATCAATTAAAGGTTCTGTGGAATCTAGTTACTTACTCTCACAGGTTTTTGGATTGGGTTTTGTTTTTTGTATTTTTTTTTTTGAGTTTTTGTTTGTGTTTTCGTGCTTTTGTGTTTTGGTTGGTTTGCATATTTTCATTTTCATGTGTATGTATCTGATTCATATGTACATGTATACATCTTCTCATGTATGCATGATCCTTGGAGGCTTGATTGTTTATGTCAAGCATCATCTTTAATAGATTGTCCTCCTTATTCATTTAGGCATCTTTCTTTTATTGAGAAACGTTTTTGCTATCCTGGGTTTTTCGTTATTCAAAATGAATTTGCAAATTGCTCTTTCTAACTCGATGAAAAATTGAGTTGGAATTTTCATGGGGATTGCATTGAATCTGTAGATTGCTTTTGAAAGATAGACATTTTTGCTATATTAAACACGTCAATCCATGAGCATGGGAGGTCTTTCCATTTTCTGCGATCCTTTTCATTTTCTTTCTTCAGTAGTCTGGGGTGGCATTTGAATTCTGTTAGGTCTGTATGACATCTGTCCAGGATCTTCTAACTTTCACAGCCTTTGTTGAGAAATCTTGTGTAATTCTGATAGGAATGCCTTTATATGTTACTTGACATTTTTCCCTTACTGCTTTTAATATTCTTCCTTTTGTTTTGTGCATTTGGTATTTTTACTATTATGTGACAGGAGGAATTTCATTCATGGTCCAATCTACTTGGAGTTCTATAGTTTATAAATATCTCTTTCTTTAGATTATGGAAGATTTCTTCCATAATTTTGTTGAAGATATTTACTGGCACTTTAAATTGGCAATCTTTGTTCTCTTTTTTTTTTTTCTTCTCTTCTTTGTTTATTTTATTTTTTAATTTTTTATTTTATTTTTTAATTTTTTATTAGATATATTTCTTTACTTACATTTCAAAGGTTATTCCCTTTCCCGGTTTCCTGTCCATAAGCCCCCATCCCCTCCCCTCCACCTCCCACATATGGGTATTCCCCCTATACATCCCCCTTATTGCCCCCCCCATATTCCCCTGTACTGGGGGTCCAACCTTGGCAAAAGGCCAAGGGCTTTCCCTTCCACTGGTGCCCCAACAAGGCTATTCTCTGCTACATACGCAGTTGGAGCCCTGGGTCAGTCCGTGTATAGTCTATCAGTAGTGGTTTAGTCCCTAGAAGCTCTGATTGGTTGGCATTGTTGTTTTTCTGGGGTGACAAGCTCCTTCAACTCTTTCAATACTTCCTCTAATTCCCCTCAAGGGGGTCCTATTCTCAGTTCGGTGGTTTGCTGCTAGCATTGACCTCTGTATTGGACATGCTCTGGATGTGTCTCTCAAAAGAGATCTATATTCAGTCCCTTTCAGCATGCACTTATTAGCTTCATCAATCTTATCTATTTTTTGTGACTGTGGGCCACATGTGGGTCAGGCTCTGAATGGCCATTCCTTGAGTCGCTGCTCTTAACTTTGCTTCCATATTCCCTCCTATGGATTTTTCCCCCTTTTAAGAAGGAGTGGGAGCATATCCAGCCCCCAAACCCAGACAAGATCGTTGAAGCCAAGCAGCAGTGCATGCTGACAGGGGCCTGTTATAGCTGTCTCCTGAGAGTCTCTTCCAGAGCATGGCAAATACAGGGGCAGACACTCACAGCCAACCAATGAACTGAAATTGGGGTCTCCAATGGAGGAATTCGAAAAAGGATTGAAGGAACTGAAAGTGTTTGCAACTACATAAGAAAAATACCAACCAACCAGAGCTCCCTGGGACTAAACAACCATTCAAAGAGTACACATGTACAGACCCATGGATCTAGCCTCATAAGTACCAGAGGATGGCCTTCTTGGGCACCAAAGGGAGGAAAGTTCTTGGCTTACCAAGGCTAGAAGCCCCAGTGTAGGGAAATGTCAGGGCAGGGAGGCAGGAAGTGGTGGGTGTTTGGGTGGGGAAAAAGGGATAACATTTGAAATGTAAATAAAAAATCTCCAATAAAACAAACAAAGAAAAAGGAGTGGGAGCATCTGCATTTTGGTCATCCTTCTTCTTGAGCTTCCGGTGGTCTGTGGATTGCATCTTGGGTAATTTGAGCTTTTTGGCTAATATCAACTTATCAATGAGTTCATACCAAGTGTGTTTTTCTGTGATTGAGTTATCTCATTTAGGATGAAATTTTCTAGTTCATTCCATTTGCCTATGAATTTCATGAAATCATTGTTTTTGATAGCTGAGTAGTATTCCATTGTGTAGATGTACCACATTGTTTTAATCCATTCCTCTGTTGAAGGGCATCTGGATTCTCTCCAGCTTCTGGCTATTATAAATAAGGCTGCGATGAACATAGTGGAGCATGTATCTTTGTTGTATGTTGGAGTATCTTTTGGGTATATGCCCAGGAGAGGTATAGTTGGGTCCTCAGGTAGTGGAATGTCCAATTTTCTGAGGAACCTCCAGACTGACTTCCAGAGTGGTTGTACCAGTTTGCAATCCCACCAACAATGGAGGAGTGTTCCTCTTTCTCCACATCCTTCCAGCATCTGCTGTCACCTGAGTTTTTATCTTACCCATTCTTACAGGTGTGAGGTGGAATCTCAGGGTTGTTTGGATTTGCATTTCCCTGATGACTTAAGGATGTTGAACATTTTCTCAGGTGCTTTTTGTCCCTTAAATAATCCTCAGCTGCGAATGATTTGTTTAGCTCTGTAGCCCGTTTTTTTAATAGGGTGATTTGGCTCTCTGGAGTCTAACTTCTTAAGTTCTTTGTATATTTTGGATATTAACCCTGTATCAGATGTAGGGTTGTTAAAGACAACTCACCTTTGCATTGGCATTTTGTTCTATTGACCATGTGCTTTGCCTTACAGAATCTTTGCAATTTTATGAGTTCCCACTTGTCAATTCTTGATCTTAGAGCATGACCAAGAATACTTTGCTATTCTAAACATATATGCATAAAATTCTGGTGCACCCATTTCCATTTAAAAAATCACAACTAGGGGTTGGGGATTTAGCTCAGTGGTAGAGCGCTTGCCTAGGGAAGCATAAGGCCCTGGGTTAGGTCCCCAGCTCGAAAAAAAAAAAAAAAAAAAAAATCACAACTATATTTAAAGGCACAGATTAGGGTTGGGATTTAGCTCAGTGGTAGAGCTTGCCTAGCAAGTGCAAGGCCCCTGGGTTCAGTCCCCAGCTCGAAAAAAAAAAAAAAAAAAAAAAAGAAAGAAAGGCACAGATTAACACTAACCTAGTGATAATAGATGATTTGGGTACCCTCTTTTCTCCAATAGATAGGTTTTCTAAATGGAAATTAAACAGAAACATCAGGATTTATTGACATTATAAATCACAATTAAATTAACAGATACCTCCAATATATTTCATATAAACAGCAAAGAACACACTTCCTACACAGCATTACATGGAATCCATTCTAAATTAAGACACATGCTAGCACCTGGAATGAACTTTTATTAATTAAAAAAGATTGAAATCTTTCCCTGTATTCTATCTCACCACAATATAGTAAAACTTAAGATTGAAAGAAAGGGCTGGGAAATACACAAACTCATGGGAATTAAGCAACTCATTACTGAATGATAAATGAGTCAAAGAAAAAAAACAAGAAAGACATAATAAAACTTTCTGGAACTAAATGAACATAAAAATATAACACAACAATACCTCTGAGATGTTGAAATTAGTTTTATGAGAGAAATTTATTGCTTTAATTGCCAACATTAAAAAATCAGAAAGAGCAAAAAAAAATTAATGACTTAATGATTCAATTCAAGAAATTATAAGACAAGAATAAATGAAATCCAAACTCAGTTTATGGCAAGACATCATAAAAATCAGAACAGAAACCAATGAATTATAAAAGAGAGACAGAGAGAGACAGAGAGAGCGAGAGAGAGAGAGAGAGAGAGAGAGAGAGAGAGAGAGAGAACTGTGCAAACAATGAATTAAACTAAGCATGTTTGTTGAGAAATAAAAACAACCCAGATTAACAGTCCCTTGGCCCAATTAACCAAAAGAAAGAGAGGACCCAAACTAATAGAATGAGAAGGGAACAGGAAAACAGATATCAGATAGCATAAACATTCAGAATATTATAAGGGAATATTTTTAAAAATCTATACTCCATTAAGCTAGAGAATTTGAAAGAAGGGGAATAACTTCAAGATATGACCCAACCAATCATTAAAATAAGAGTAACCCAAGAGAAGCCCTTGGTCCTGCCAAGACTGAACGTCCAGTGAACGTGATTGTTGGGGGGAGGGTGGTAATGTGGGGAGGATGGGGAGGGAAGCCCATATAGAAGGGGGGGAGGAGTTAGGGAGATGTTGGCCTGGAAACCGGGAAGGGGAATAACAATAGAAATGCAAATAAGAAATACTCAAGTTAATAAAGATTAAAAAAAGAGTAACCCAACAGCCCAAATACACCCATATTATGGAAAGAGATGGAAATAGTAACAAAAAGTCTTCTAGAAAGATTAGTAGCTGAATTTTATCATATTTTCAAAGAAGATCTAAATTCTGTCTTTCTTAAACCAATAAAACACAGAATCAGAAGGGAACTCTCAAATTAAGCCATTAGCACTTTAATACAAAACCAGGTAAAGACACAACAAAAGTAAAATCAACAAGAAAGTATATGTCAACAAGCCCTGAAGAACATAGACTCAATAATACTCAATGAAATTCTTGTAAACAGAATAAAGACACACATCAAAGGATGACCAAATTGGCTTTACCCCTGAAATGTAGGGATGGCTCCACCTGAAACAGGTAAATAAAGGTGGAGAACCAAAAAAAATGGACTTAAAGACAAAACTCACATTATTATCTTGATAGATTCATTAAATTCCCAATTTCATTCTTATACACAGAGGGGAAAATCACAAAAGATCATGGATAGCCAAAACAATCCTGAACAAGAACAATTCTGGAAGAATTATTGTTCCAGAATGTAACATATACTAATGAAATCAAGATGGCACTGGGAACAAAAATGAAGACCAGAGGAGCACAATCAAAAACCCAGACATGAGCACGCATAGCTTAATTCATCAACTATTTGACAAAGATGTCCAAAGTTGGAAAAAAGAAAGCAACTTTATCAATGGTCTGGGAAACCTAAATGTCCAGGGCCACCTTTATAGCCTTGTATAAAAAGTTAACTTCAAATGGATCCAAGTCCTAAACATAAAGTCTGAAACATTGAAATTTCTATAAAAACCCATAGGTAGTGTGTGGGGGGTGTAGTATAATAAGTGTGAGAAAGAACATTCAGAATAGGACACCATATGCTCAAGAATTAAACCCAAGAATTGACATATGGGACTTTAAAAGACTAAAAACACTTCTGCACAGCTAATAAACAGTAATCCTGATGGGACAAGAGACTTACTGTCTCCATCTACACTCAGAAGTACGGTTGATCCACAACTCTCAGACACAAAACCACCCTGAAGAGAGCTGGTCGGCCAGGAGCACTCTCCCCCCCTGAGCCCAGAGGCAGGAACACAGTTTCTCTCACTTGACTGTCCAAGGAGAGAGACTTCAGATGCACTCAGAGCACAAGAGACATGGGGTGACCTAGGTCACTTAGATTCATCAAAGGAAAAATCCACCAAGATGAACTCTCAATCCTAAATATCTACATTGATAATAGAAACGTTACTAAAGTTCAAAGTATAAACTGTACCTCACAAAATAATACTGGGAGGTTTCAACACCCCACTCTCATCAATGGACAGATCATGGAAACAGAAACTAAACAGAGACATAGAGAAACTAACAGAAGTTATGAACCAAATGGATTTAACAGAAATCTATAGAACATTTCATCCTAAAACAAAAACAAAAAATAACTTCTTCTCAGCACCTCATAGAACCTTCTCCAAAACTGACCATACAATTGGGCACAAAAAAGGCATTAACAGATACAAGAAGATGGAAATAATCCCATGCATCATCAGATCACCACAGAATAAGGCTGGTCTTCAATATCAAGAAAAAAGACAGAAAGCCCAACTACTCATGGACGTTGAACAACACTCAACTCAATGAAAACTAGGCCATGGAATAGATAATGAAAGAAATAATTTTTAGAAATTAATGAAAATATAGGCATAACAAACCCAAGCTTATGAAATACAATGAAAGCAATGCTAAAAGGAAAATTCATAGTCTGAGTGCTTCCAAAAAGAAACTGGAGAGAGCATACACAAGCAGCTTGAGAGAACACATAAAAGGTCTAGAACAGAAAGAAGCAATACCCAAGAGGACCACAGAGCAGAAAAATAATCAAACTCAGGATGAAATCACGCAGAAACAAAAAAGAAAACAAAGAAAAAAAAAAAGGAGGAGCTGGTTCTTTGAGAAACTCAGCAAGATAGCCAGACTAACCAGAGGGCATAGAGACAATATCCAAACTAACAAAATCAGACATAAAAAGGAAGACATAACAGAATCTGAGGAGATTCAAAAAAACCATCGGATCCTACTAAAAAAGCATATATTCAAAAATTGGAAAGTCTGAATGAAATGGAAAATTTTCTAGACAGATGCCAGGTACCAAAGACAAATCAGGATCAGATAAACCACCTAAATAGTCCCATAAATGCTAAAGAAATAGAAACAGTCATCAAAAGTCTCCCAACCAAAAAAAAAAAAAGTGGGGGGGCAGGACCATGTAAGTTTATTACAAAATTCTACCAGTCCTTCATAGAAGACATCAGACCAGTACTGTCCAAACTATTCCAGAAAATAGAAAGAGATGGAATACTACACAATTCCCTCTATGAAGCCAAAATTACACTTATACCTAAATCACACAAAAGACCCAAAATAAAGAGAATTTCAAACTAATTTTTCATGAATATTGATTTAAAATTACTCAATAAAATTCTTGCCCTACACCAGTCAGAATGGCTAAGATCAAAAACTCAGGTGACAACAGATGCTGGTGAGGATGTAGAGAAAGAGGAACCCTCCTCCATTGTTGGTGGGATTGCAGACTGGAACAACCATTCTAGAAATCAGTCTGGAAGTTCCTCAAAAAATTGGACATTAAATTACCTGAGGACTCCAGAAGAATTTCTTGGGCATATACCCAAAAGATGCCCCCAAACATATAAAAAGATATGCGTCCCACTATGTTCATAGCAGCATTTAGTTATAATAGCAAAAAGTTAAAAGAACCCAGATTCTTCAAGAGGGGAATGGATACAGAAAAATGTGGTACATCTACACACAATGGAATACTACTCAGCTATCAAAAAACAGTGACTTTATGAAATTCATAGTCAAATGGAAGGAACTGGAAAGTATCATCCTGAGTGAGGTAACACAATCATAGGAAAACACACATGGTATGCACTCATTGATAAGTGGATATTAGCCTAAATACTGGAATTACACTAGATGCACAGAACACATGAAACTCAAGAAGGATGACCAAAATGTGAATGCTTCATTCCTTCTTTAAAAGGGGAACAAGAGTACCCTTAGGAAGGGATAGGGAGGCAAAGTTTACAACAGAGCCTGCCCCATATGTGGCCCATACATATACAGCCACCAAACTAGATAAGATGGATGAAACAAAGAAGTGCAGGGTAACAGGAACCGGATGTAGATCACTTCTGAGAGACACAGCCAGAATGTAGCAAATACATAGGCGAATGCCAGCAGCAAATCACTGAACTGAGAATGGGACCCCCGTTGAAGGAATCAGAGAAAGGACTGAAAGAGCCGAAGGGGCTTGAGACCCCATATGAACAACAATGCCAACCAACCAGAGCTTCCAGGACTAAGCCTACTACCCAAAGACTATTATATACATGGACTGATCCTAGAAAAAAAAAGAAAAAAAAAAACAGAAAAAAAATTCTTGCAAACCAAATCCAAGAGCACATCAAAATGATCATCTATCGTGATCAAGTAGGCTTCATCCCAGGGATACAGGGATGGTTCAATATATGGAAATCCATCAACATAGTAAACAAAAGAAACAAATCCAAAAAAAAAAAAAACCACATGATCATCTCATTAGATGCTGAGAAAGCATTTGACAAAATTCAATACCCCATCATGTTAAAAGTCTTGGAAAGATCAGGAATTCAATACGCATAAACATAGTAAAACATAGTAAAAGCAATATACAGCAAAACAATAGCCAACTAAGTGAAGAGAAACATGGCTAAAATCAGGGACTAGACAAGGCTGCTCACTCTCTACATACCTACTCAATATAGTACTTGGATTCCTCCCCTGAGCAATCAGATGAAAAAAGGAGGTCAAGGGGGATACAACATAGACAGAAAGAAGTAAAGATAACAGTATTTACAGAAGATATGATAGTATAATTAAGTGATACCAAAAGTTCCACCAGAGAACTCCTAAACCTGATAATCAACTTCAACAAAGCGACTAGATATAAAATTAACTCAAACTAATCAGTAACTTTCCTCTATTCAAAGGATAAACAGACTGAGGGAAAAAATAGAGCAATGACACCCTTGACAATAGTCACAAATAATATAAAATACCTCAGTATGACTCTAACCAAGCAAGTGAAAGACCTGTATGACAAGAACTTCAAGTCTCTGAAGAAAGAAATTGAAGAACATCTCAAAAGATAGAAAGACTTCCCATGCTCATAGATTGGCAGGATTAATGTAGTAAAAATGGCCATTTTACCAAAAGAAATCTACAGATTCAATGTCATCCACATCAAAATTCCAACTCAATTCTTCTAGCCTTGGAAAGAGCAATTTGCAAATTCATTTGCAATAACGAAAAACGCGGGGTAGTGAACACTATCCTCAACAATAAAAGAACTTCTGGGGGAATCACCATCCCTGACCTCAAGCAGTATTACAGAGCAATAGTGATAAAAACCTGTATGTTATTGGTATAGAGACAGGCAGGTAGATCAATGGAATAGAATTGAAGGCCCACAAATGAACTCACACACCTATGGTCACTTAATCTTTGACAAAGGAGCTAAAAACAATCAACAGAAAAAGAGTATTTTCAGCAAACGGTGTTGGTTCAACTGTAGGTCAGAATGGAGAGTACAAATTGGTTCATTCCTATCACCCTGTATAAAGCTTAGGTCCAAGTGGATCAAGGAGCTCTACATCCAAACAAGATACACTCAAACTAATAGAAGAAAAAGTAGAGAAGAAGCTCCAACACAGGGGCACTGGGGAAAATTTACTAAACAGAACACCAATGGTTTATCCCTACGATCAAGAATGGACAAATGGGACCTCATAAAATTGCAAAGCTTCTGTAATGCAAAGGATAGGGTCATTAGGACAAAACAGCCACCAACAGATTGTGAAAAGATCTTTACCAATCCTATATCTGATAGAGGGCTAAAATCCAACATATAGAAGGAACTCAAGAAGGTAGAATCCAGAAAATCAAATAACCT
Source organism: Rattus rattus (assembly GCF_011064425.1). Lineage (NCBI taxonomy): Eukaryota > Metazoa > Chordata > Mammalia > Rodentia > Muridae > Rattus > Rattus rattus. Next base: position 112,240,194 of record NC_046172.1, read on the forward strand.
TATTAAAAATGGTGTGCAGAAATGAAACTCAAGACGGATGATCAAAATGTGAATGCTTCACTCCTTCTTTAAAAGGGGAACAGGAATACCCTTGGCAGGGAAGAGAGAGACAAAGATTAAAACAGAGATGAAGGGACACCCATTCAGAGCCTGCCCCATATGTGGCCCATATATACAGCCACCCAATTAGACAAGATGGATGAAGCAAAAGAAGTGCAGAAGTGTAGATCGCTCCTGGAGAGACACAGCCAGAATACAGCAAATACAGAAATGCCAGCAGCAAAACCACTGAACTGAGAATAGGATCCCCGTTGAAGGAATCAGAGAAAGAACTGGAAGAGCTTGAAGGGGCTCGAGACCCCATATGTACAACAATGCCAAGCAACCAGAGCTTCCAGGGACTAAGCCACTACCCAAAGACTATACATGGAATGACCCTGGACTCCTGACCTCATAGGTAGCAATGAATATCCTAGTAAAGCAACCAGTGGAAGGGGAAGCCCCCTGGGTCCTGCAAGACTGAACCCCAGTGAATCCAGACTGTTGGGGGAGGGGCGGCAATGGGGGAGGTGGGGAGGGAACACCACAAGGAAGGGGAGGGGGGGGGATGTTTCGAAACCGAGAAGGGAATAACACTCAAATGTATACAAGAAATATTCAAGTTAATAAAAAAAATGGTGTGCAGAGCTAAACAGAGAATTCTCAGCTGAGGAATGTTGAATGGCTGAAAATTACCTATCGAAATGTTCAACATCCTTAATTATCAGGGAAATGTAAATCAAAACAACCCTGAGAGTCCATTTCACACAAATCAGAATGTCTAAGATCAAAAACTCAGGTGACAACAGATGCTGGTGAAGATGTAGAGAAAGAGGAACCCTCCTCCATTGTTGGTAGGACTGCCAGTTGTTACTACCACTCTGGAAATCAGTCTGGAGGCTCCTCAAAAAATTGGACATAGTTTTAATGAAGACCCAGCCATACCACTCCTGGGCATATACCCAAAAGATGCTCCAACATATAAAAAGGACACATACTCCACTATGCTCATAGTAACCTTATTTATAATAGCCAGAAGATGAAAAGAACCCAGATGCCCTTCAACAGAGGAATGGATACAGAAAATATGGTACATCTACACAATGGAGTTACTACTCAGCTATCAAAACAATGACTTCATGCAATTCATAGGCAAATGGATAGAAGTAGAAAGTATCCTGAGTGAGGTGACCAAATCACAAAAAAAAAGAAAAAGAAAAGAAAACTACTCATGGTGTACACTCACTGATAATTGGATTTTAGCCCAAAAGCTCTGCTTACCGAAGATAAAACCCACAGACCACATAAAGCTCAAGATGAAGGATGGCCAAAGTGTAGATTCTTCAGTTTTTCTTGAAAGGTGGAACAAAAACATTCATAGAAGAACATATGAAGACAAAGTTTGGAGCAGAGACTGAAGGAATGGCTGTTCAGAGCCTGCCCCACCTGGGGATCCAGCCCATATACATACAACTACCAAAACTACACAATATTGCTTATGCCAAGAAGTGCATGCTGACAGGAGCCTGATATAGCTGTCTCCTGAGAGGCTCTGCCAGAGCATGACAAATATGGAGGCAGATGCTTGCAGCCAACCATTGAATGGAGAATGGGTCCTCATTGGAGGTGTTAGAGAAAGAATTGAAGGAGCTGAAAGGGTTTGCAACCCCATAAGAACAACAATACCAATGAACCAGGAGCTCCAGGGACTCAAAACTACTACCCAAAGTGTGCACATGGACAGACCCATGGCTCCAGCTGCACATGTAGCAGAGGATGGCCTTGTTAGAACAATGAAAGGGAAGCCCTTGGTTCTGCTGATCTGACCCCCCCCTCTGGGTGTAGGGAATGTCAAGGCAGGAGGCAGGAAAGGTTGGGTGGTTGGGTGGAGAAAACCCTCATAGAAGAAGGGGGAAGGGAGATGGGGTAGGAGTTTTATGGATGGGAAAGAGGTAAAGGGGATTACATTTGAAATGTGAATAAAAATTATCCCATAAAAAAGAAAAACAAAAAGAGAAAACACTGGAAATAAGTAATTTCATATCAGCAAAATTATCGGAAGCACACACAAACACGCATATACTAACACCACCAGCATCAAAATAACAGGAAGTAACAATCACTGCTCATTAATATCAACCAACATCAATGAACTAAATTTCCCCTATAAATAGATATAGGCTAACAGAATGGCTGCAAAACAAAATCCACCATTCTACTATATATGAGAAAAATACCTTGGCAATGTAGACATTACCTCAGAGTACAAGACTGTAACAAAGGTTTCCAAGCAAATAGTCCCAAGAAGCAAGCAGGAATAGAAAATCAATATCCAATAAAAAAGACTTTCATCCAAAATTAACCAAATGAGACACTTCACCATGATGATATCTCAATTCTGTTATCTACGCCCCAAACACAATAACACCCATGTCTATAAAAGAAGCATTGCAAAAGCTATAACCCATAGAACCCTACACATTAATAGTGGGAGACTTTAACATCCCACTCTCAGCAATTGACAGGTCATCCAGAAAAAATTAGACAGAGAAATAATGAAACTAAGAGGTATTATGAATCAAGTTAACCTAATAGGTATCTACAGAACACTTCACCCAAATGCAAAAGAATAGGCCTTCTTCTCAGTACCTCATGTATCCTTCTCCAAAACTGACCATATACTTGGTCCCAAAGCAAACTTGTACAACCACATTTCAAAACAAATTGTTTTTTTCTCTAAGATTTGGAATAGTTCTAGCTCAAGGCCCAGCTATACAACCCTAGGCATATACCCAACAGATGGTCCCCCATACCAAAGGTAGACATGTTCAACTATGTTTATAACAACTTTATTCATAATAGCCACAAACTGGAAATAACCTAGATGTCCCTCAACTAAAGAATGGATAAAGAAAAATCTCTTACATCTACACAATGGGATATTATTCAGCTATTAAAAACAATGACATTAGGGGTTGGGGATTTAGCTCAGAGGTAGAGCGCTTGCCTAGCAAGCTCAAGGCCCTGGGTTCGGTCCCCAGCTCCGAAAAAAGAAAAAAAAATGACATTATAAATTTTGCAGGCAAATGGATGAAGCTACAAAAGATCATCTTAAGTGAGGCAACCCAGACCTGGATAAAAAAAAACATGGTATATACTCACTTATAAGTAGATATTATCATAAAGTACAGGATAATCATTCTACCATCCACAGACCTAAAGAAGCTAAGTGACAAGAAGGGCCCAAGGGAGGATGGCATGCCTGAATCTCACTGACTCATGAAATAATAGACATCGGGGGTAAATGGAAGGAGGAAACAGGGTAGGTGACAGGATGGGAGAAAGCAGGAGGGCTCAATTCTGTGGAGGATGGAGGGAGAGAAAACTGGAATCAGTGGGTGGTACATTTCTGGGAGGACCTAGAAACCTAGGACAATGAAAACTCCCAAAAATCTATGAGGGTGACCCTAGCTAAGATTACAAGCCATATGGGATATGAAGCCTGAAATGGCCACCTACTATTACCAGACAAGACTTCAAGAAAAGGGATGGAGACACCAACTCACCCACAAAACCTAAGACCCACAATTTTTCCTTCAAACAACATGTACATGAATAAAAATGGAGCTGGGGGTTTACAACTCTTTAAGAACAACAAAACCAACCAACCAGAGCTCCCAGGGACTAAACCACCATCCAAAGAGGACACATGGTCAGACCCATGCCTCCAGGTGCATATGTAGCAGAAGATGGCCTTGTTGGGCACCAATAGGAGGTGAAGCCCTTGGTCCTGCCAAAGCTGAACACCCCCCTCCCCCTAGTATAGGGGGAATATCAGGGCGGGGAGGCAGGAAGAGGTGGGTGGTTGGGGATGGGGAACACCCTCATAGAAGAAGGGGGAGGGGATAGGGGTTTATGGGAAACCTGGAAAGGGAATAACATTCAAAATCTAAATAAAAAGTTATCCATTTAAAAAAAAAAGGTGTAAAAAAGAAGGAGCCAAAATTGAGGGAACAGCCAACCAATGACTTCTCCAAATTGAGACCCATGCCATGGGAGAGAGTCCACCCCTGACACTATTAACTTTATTCTACTATACTTGCATATGGGAGCCAAGTGTAATTTTCATCTGGGAGGCTTCTACCAACAGCCGATGGTAACAGATGTTAAGATCTTCAGCCAAATATTAGGTGGAGCTCAGTTATTTCTTGTGGAAAAGGAGGAAGAAGGGTCAAAGGAACCAGAAAGGTCAAGAGCACCACAAGAAAACCTACAGAATCAACTAACTTGGGCTCATAGAGGTTCACAGAAAATGAAGCCTCAATCAGAGAGCATATGTGGAAGAGAATTACCCCCCCTACACAATATGTAACAGATGTGGTCTTCATGTGGGTTCCCTAAGCACAGTAGCAGGGGCTGTCTCTGACTCTGCTGCCTGTCTTTGGACACCTTTCCCCTAACTAGGGTGCCTTGTCTAGCCTCAATAAAAGATGTGCCTAGTTCTACAGCAAGTTGTTATGCCAAGGTGGGTTGATGTCCATGGATGGCGTCCCCTTTTCTGAGAAGAAGGGGAGAGGAGATATGGAATGGACAGTGCAGTGAGACAGCGAAAGTGGGAAGAGAGGAGGGAGGGGAAGCTGTGATTGGGCTGTAAAGTAAATAAATAAATTAATTAGAAAAAGAAGTTTCTACTGTAGTAAGATTCTATGGGTTCTCGCAAATGGCCTTTAGTTTCAGCTGTCCCTTTCCATCTTCCCTCCATTACGTTCCTCTTTCTCTCCCCTTTCTGTTTAAGCATCCCACTGCAGCCTCCCCACCCCATCCATGTGGGACTATATATTCTATTTCCTTCTCTTCAGGAGATCGTTTCCTCCTTACTTAGTTCCTTACTCCATTTCTAACCTCTGTGGCTAGCCTATGACTAGCATAGATATCTATCGAAGGCTTAAAAGATAACATCTATGTGTAAGTGAATATATAACCATATTTGTCTTTTGGGGTTGGCATTACCTCACTTGGGATGAACTTTTCTACCTCCACCTACCTACCTTCAAGTTTCAACACTAATCTTTTAAGTAATCTTTAATCATTCTTTTTATTTCAGAGACAGATCAAAATGGTCTTTGAATTATTTTCCATTGCTCTATTCTTGCTACACTCCTAAACTTCTCTGCCTTCACATAGAAAAGAGAAGGCAGGAAATAAAGGCAAGGGTTCATTTCCAGATCACTGAGTCAAAGCATTACTCATAGAGAAAAGGGAAACTTTAGACATATCAGGAAGATGGAGCAAGCCTAGAGTTCTGGAAACAAGGACTAGTAAATAGATCCTCAAAACAGTATTCTATGATGCATAGGACTATAGACCAAGGAGTTAAGACTGAAATAGGTTAACATTAAAGGGCAGGTTATTGTTTCTTAAAAGATAATATTAGTAAACAATGCAATGGGTATATAGAAGTGAGTTTTATGCTATATAAATATCTTGGAAACATAGTGCTAAATGAAAGGTGCCAGACATGAAAGATTATGAATTGTTTGATTTGTTTATGTTAGATAACAAAATAACAAGCATAGGCAAACTGTGGAAGTGAAGAACAGATGGGGAATTGTTCAAAGCTGTGGCAACTGAAGGCTCAGAAGATGGTAGCTAATAGGTACAGTGTTCCTTCAGGGAGCAATGAAAATGTTCTACATTTGATTATGACTGTAGCTATACAATTCTGTGGATATTTTTTAAAAACAAAACTCAATGAATCATACACTATAAATGTGTAAGATGTCTAGTATGTGAAGCTTTAGTTTAATAAGGATATATTTTTATTTTTATTGGATTTTTTATTTACATTTCAAATGTTATCCCCTTTCCCGGTTTCTCATTCATAAGCCCCATATCCCATACCCCTGCCCCCTTCTTCTATGAGGGTGTTCCCCATCCCTAACCACCCACCCCTTCCCACCTCCCAACCCTTGACATTTCCCTACACTGGGGGGGTCAAGCCTTGGCAGGACCAAGGGCTTCTCCTCCTATTGGTGCCCAACAAGGCCATCCTCTGCTACATATAAGGCTAGATCCATGGGTCTGTCCATGTGTACTCTTTGGATGGTGGTTTAGTCCCTGGGAGCTCTGGTTCATTGGTATTGTTGTTGTTATGGGGTTGCAAACCCCTTCAGCTTCTTCAATCCTTGCACTAACTCCTCCAACTGGGGCCCCATTCTCAGATCAAAGGTTGGCTTCAAGCATCCACCTCTGTATTTGTCAGGCTCTGGCACAACCTCTCAGGAGACAGCTATATCAGGCTCCTGTCAGCATGTACTGTTTGGCTTCATCAATATTGTGTACTTTTGGAAGGTGTATGTATATGGGCTGTATCCCCAGGTGGAGCAGTCTCTGAATGACCATTCCTTCAGTCTCTGCTCCAATCTTTGTCTCCATATTTTCTCCTATGGATATTATTGTTCCACCTTCTGAGAAAGACTGAAGCATCTGCACTTTGGTCATCCTTGTTCTTGAACTTCATGTGGTCTGTGGATTTTATCTTTGGTAATCAGAGCTTTTGGGCTAATATCCACTTATCAGTGAGTGCACACCATCAGTGTTTTTTGTGATTGGGTTACTTCATTCAGGATGATATTTTCTGGTTCCATCCATTTGTCTATGAATTTCATGAAGTCATTGTTTTTAGTAGCGGAGTAGTACTCCATCGTGTAGATGTACCACATTTTCTGAATCCATTCCTGGGTTGAGGGACATCTGGGTTCTTTCCAGCCTCTAGCTATTAGGGCTGTTATTTTTATCAACATCAGATTGTTGTAAATTCCTTGTTTACAAACTTTATGGTTGGAGAATCTTCATAATATGCAAATTCTACATCTGATCAGGGAAGATGAGTTTCTGGATTTACATTAAGTTCCCTGATAATTCCAATACTGTTAGTATATGGACTATACTTCTGGGAGTTGTGAGACTAGACAATACTATATCAAATCTGAACTGACAATGCAGTGTACAAACTGAATAGAGGCGGGGATTTTAAATATACTCACCTTAAGGAAATAGTTGCTATTACAGAAGAGAGAGACATACATTCCATTACCCAAATTTGATAATAAAGCAGGCTACTGAGATGTCTCAGCAATTAAAAGCATTTGGTGCTCTTAGAGGACCTGAGTTTGGTTCTCAGAACACACCTGGCAGCTCATAAATACTTTGTGATTCCAATTCCAGGGGATCAAACACTCTCTACTAGCCTCTTGGTCCATGAGGCACACAAACACACATACACATAAAAAATAAAACTAAAATGAATAAATCTGTTTTAAAGTATTTATTTACATCCCAAATGCTACCCCTATTCCCAGTACTGTCCTCCACAGGTTTCCTCCCCCAACCCCATCATCCCCATCCCTTTCTTCTCCTAAGAGCCTGGGACCCTCCTGGGTATTCTCTTGATAATATCAAGTCTCTGCAGGGAGTTGGGCATATCATCTCCTGGGACAGACAGGGCAGTCCTGCTGAGGGAAGTATGCTACAATCAGGCTACAATTTTAGGGACAGCCCCCTCTCCAGTTGTCCATACCTGGTCCTAAGCTGTCCAACCCCTCCCCCCCAATTACCTTTCCCACCAGTTCCTTATCTCCCCTCTACTTCCTATGACTATTTGATTTCCCCTTCTAAGTCAGATTCAAGCATCTTCACTGGGGCTTTCTTCTTGTTTAACTTCTTTGAGTCTGTGGAACATATCATGAATTTCCTTTATTTTTATGGCTGGAGCTGATCATGGAGTGCATTCCTTTCCTTTATCAATTTATCCAGAAATGTTAAGAGCACTGAGCCAGCAAAATCCTTTTCCAGATTTCCCCCATAACTGTAGAAAGTTTCTTACGCCAGGTTACCTAATTCATTGCCAGTTGCAACTAATGGATCAAGATAATCAAAGGCATTCAATTCATTAAGTTTGGAATATAGTTTCCACCATGGGCATTCAGTATTTTCTGAATACTGAAACTAAACTAGTTTCCAAAGTTGTTACTGAGTCAACTCCAATTTGTCATTTCTTTTTCTCCTAAGTTCAAACACTACTGCCAAACAGTTAAGAAGATCTGCAATGGTTGGGGAGCAAGGCACAGATTACTAATATGCAAGAATATTGGTCTTCTTTTGGGTTCCAAAGTGTGCTAATGAACCTAATACTGAGAATACTAGTTAACAAATAAGCAAATTCATTGAAGACAGAAAGTCAATGCTCTCAAGTTGGCTCAAACTTATTACCCCAGCACTTGGAGGATAAGAAAAGATTTAGTGGGGAGGGCTACATATTGAAATCCAGGCAAGCCTGTTCTCAGAATGAGAACACACATATCAAAAAGTGGATTTAGGGAGAAAAGGGGAAAAAAGAGGCGAGGGGGAAGGAGGGGAAAGGAAGGGAGGGAAGAAGAGAGGAAAAAAAAAAAAAAATAAAGGAAAGGAAAGAAAGGAAGGGAGAAGAGGAAGGAAGGAAGGAAGGAAGGGAGAAAAAGAAAAAGAAAATAATTCAGCCTAAGCATTCTCTACTCAAGTAGAGATTTCTTTTAAACCAGGTCACTTTCTTTCTTTTTTTTTTTTTTTTTTTTTGCTTTTTGCTTTTTGCTTTTTCACTTAGCAAATCCTTGCTTTATTAAACTCACAGTTTAAAATTATCTAAACATTACTCTGCATATTCTTTTTTTTCATCTTTATTAACTTGGGTATTTCTTATTTACAATTCGATTGTTATTTCCCTTCCCCGTTTCCAGGCCAACATCCCCCAACCCCTACCCCTCCCATACTCTACGGATGTTCCCCTCCCCATCCTCCCACCATTACCACCCTCCCCACAACAATCAGATTCACTGGGGGTACAGTCTTGGCAGGACCAAGGGCTTCCTCTTCCACTGGTGCCCTTACTAGGCTATTCATTTGCTATGTATGGTTCTGGAGTCCATGTATAGTCTTTGGATAGTGGCTTAGTCCCTGGAAGCTCTGGTTGGTTGGCATTGCTGTACATATGGGGTCTCGAGTTCCTTCAAGCTCTTCCAGTTCTTTCTCTGATTCCTTCAACAGGGGCCCTGTTCTCAGTTCAGTGGTTTGCTGCTGGCATTAGCTATGTATTTTGCTGTATTCTGGCTGTGTCTCTCAGGAGAGATCCCATCGGTTCAGTTAGCCTGCACTTCTTTGGCTCCATCTCTTATCTGGTTGGTGGCTGTATATGCTTATGAGGGCCCACATGGGCAGAGCTCTGAATGGGTGTTTCTTCTGCCTCTGTTCTAAACTTTACCTCTCCAGTCCCTCCCAGGTATTCTTGTTCCCTTTTAAAGCAGGTAAACATTATTTTGATCATCCTTCTTGAACTTTTATGTGTTCTGTGCATCTAGGTAATTCAAACATTGGGCTAATAGCCACTTATCAATGAGAATTACGCCCACCATGTGTGTTTTTCTGTGAGTTAGGTTTCCTCACTCAGGATGATATTTTTCCAGTTCCATCCATTTGCCTATGAATTTCATAAAGGCATTTGTTTTGATAATGAGTAGTATTCCATTGTGTAGATGTACCACATTTTTCTGTATCCATTTCCTCTATTGAAGGGCATCTGGGTTCTTTCCAGCTTCTGCAACTGTATAAATAAAGGCTGCTATGAACATAATTAGACTTATGTCTTTGTTATATGTTGGGGCATCTTTTTGTTATATACCCAAGAGGGTATCACTTCTTGGGTCTCAGGTGGTTCAATGTCAATTTTCTGAGGAACCTCTGACCCCAATTTCAAAATGGTTGTACCATCTGCAATCCCACCAAAAATAGAGGAGTGCTCCTCTTTCTCCACATGCTCAACGCATCTGCTGTCACCCTGAGAGTTTTTTCATCTTAGCCATTCTCACTGGTGGCAGGGTGCAATCTCCAGGGTTTCAGATTTACCCATTTCCCCTTATGACTAAAAGTATTTAGACATTTCTTTAGGTGTTTCTCAGCCATTCGGCATTCCTCAGCTGTGATTATTTGTTTAGCTCTGAACCCATTTTTTTAATAGGATTATTTGTCTCCCTGCGGTCTAACTTCTTGAGTTCTTTGTATATTTTAGATATAACCCGTCTATCAGTTGTAGGATTGGTAAGCAGGTCATTTTCTAAACTTTATTTTCGTCTGAATTTTACTCGTGCTTGTGATTTACTTTACTTTTTGTTAAGTTCCCATGAGGCAATCCCAGGCAATTTATATTGGATATCTCTGGTCTGAAAGACTTGCTATGAACACACCCTCTTAAAATATCATATTGTAGGATAGCAATATGACTCAGCAGGTAAAGGTACTTACTTGTTGCTAACCTGGGTTCTATTCTTGCAACCCAAAGAATAGTAAGAAAGAACTCCTGCATGATGGTTTCTGACATCTAGGTATACTCACATGTGCATACACATATGTAAGTGTCATTTAATATATTAATATTACATTCTGGAGCCAAAAGGTTGTTCAGTGGGTAAAGGTATTTGCCACTAAATCTAATGATGTCGATTCAAGCCCAAGAATTTGTGCATTAGGAGAGCACCTCCTCCTGAAAATTGTCCTGTGATTTACACACACACACACTGCCTTTTCCACACACACACCTGCGGCTCAGGTATGCACACAAAAGGTAGCACATGTGTACCTATACAAACACAGGCATACACACACAGAGGAAATACATAATAAATAAAATATAAATTTTGTTATATTGGATATGCAAATGACTTCCCACCAAACTAATTCAGTAGTCTTTCTTTTAATCTCTTGCTTATGCCAACTATCTCTATTTAGATTATATGATGTGGCAATTTTTCTTGTTATCTACCCCATAATTGTTCTCAAACTTGTTTGATAACGGATCACTGAATTTTATACAAATGTTAGTATATCTGTCTAAAACAGTACACTTTTCAGCCTCTCTTCAAAATACATTTGTTCAGTGACTAAATGCATAAATGAGATTGATTTGTGATCAGGTATTCAGCTATGGTCTTGCAAAATTGTAATGAAACTGGAAAATCCCCATCATGTAGTGATACTGTGGTCACTATAACATCATAATGTCATACATTATCTTGCCTATAATGTTGCTGTAAACAAATCTAGCACATTGTCACTTGTACAGAACTATAGCAATATAAATATGTACAGAAATAATTATTGATGGTTATAGGTATTACTGCATTCATGTACATACTGTACTATATTATGTTCTTGTGGAACACTGTGACATGTTCTACTGACACCAATCTCATAAACAGCATGCTTATCAGACCTGTTGATTGCATTAGGAAGTAACTTTGAGTAATTGACCTCTAGACATGTGTAAGTACACACTGTGATAGTCTCAGAAATTATGGCATCACTTAACAGTACATTTCTCCACACATTCTCCCACTGTTACTGATGGCTGAATGTATTAGAACTACAAAAATTGCTAGAATGACCAAAAGCAAAGTAAATGGGCACCTTTTACTTTTCCTTTCCTGTATCCTGATGACTCAAACACAAATGTACTGTCTGCAGCTCTAATACCTCTTTTTTTGTCAGTAAAAGTGACATCAGAACGGTTGTCTAGAAAGAATGTTAGTGCATGCATTTGTAGAGCAATCTGTTTTAACCTTCTCATGGATGTTTATCGATCCTATGACATATGAAAATAATTCCTCCTCAGTTATACTAGGTGTCTTGCCTCTTACAACTGAGATCAATCCAGATGATTTTTTTCTAGCAGTGTTCCATACTCATTGAATGAATTGAACTATATCCTACAGCATCTCAACACTTTGTGCTTCTCTGGGATACATGTGGTAGAAGAAAAGAAACAATTCCTACAAATAGTCCACTACCATCCACACATGCACCAGGGTGGGTGCACACATGTGCACACATGTACTCACAAATAAATAAGCAAACAAGTAAGAGTGGTAAAATTGTATTATCATATTGTGAGGCCCACATATGTCAAGGATACAGATATTAACAGAAATTTTAAATATAACAACTACTGTTCATTCTTTTTCTGTTTATACATACCTTTATTATTCAATGTTTATTTGGTTATTATTGCTTTGCAACTGATTTAATTCTCCACACCAAACCATGAAAGGAGAGGGCTTGCTGCACAATGGGTGAATGAACTTAAGCAGATGGTGGTCACAGCAAATTCAAGCTCTTAAACAGTCAAATTCTTAAGCAAAGTAATGAGCCAAAAATAAAAATCACGCATAGCTCAGGCATGCTCTGTTTTCCAGATCTAATTAAATATTGCCATCATCCACCTGAGAGACATCTTGTGATCCTCCTGTGCCCTCATTTCATTTTCGGGTCATCCTCAAAGCTTTGGCTAGCCTATGTCAGTTATCGTCCCATCCCTCACTGACTCTCATCTTACTACACTTCCCTTTAACTCTGAGCTGACTAACCTATCAATTGGTCTAGTTCAATAACTGGAGATCTCTGTACAAACATGTTCCAAAACAAGCACCATACGCTTCAGTCTTCTGACACATGTCAGGACATTTCACAACTTTATTTGAAAGTCCTTGAGAGTGTCCAGATTACTTACAGGCCTAAAAAACTACTGTGGATCTTGCTGATTAAACAAAATAAACTTAATAATTTTTCTATGTTTTATAATCATTAATTTCCAAACCTATCCACTGTATCCAAGTGATGTTCAAAATTCATGTGGTTGTAAACTACATGCTTAACCTCAAATCTGAGCAAAAAAGAGAATAAAAGACTCATAATACTTTTCTCCTCCAAGAACTAGTCATCTGTTGTATTAGAGACAGCCCTTTCCCCTTTTCCTAGGGTCCACACACACAACTTCACAGGTGACTTCTTAGTACATATTTATAGAATGCAATACATACCATAATACTAAGAAGCTTGGCAATCCAGAGAATGACGTCTAAGACATCAGTTTCACACATAAGGATGCTGCTGTCTGAACTTTCATAAACCCTTGTATGGAAGTCTTCCTAGTCCTGTTCCCTAAAATAAAATAGAAGCCCCTCTTAACTCCCCGGTACAAAATCTGGCATTAGACTGGCTTGACAACTCAGCCTCTATTTCTCAGGAGTGCCACTACATCACCAACTGTTTCCTACAAGATGAAATAAATTAGAGTAGCCAGGCTGCTCAACATAGCTTCCATTTTCCAAATACAGAAAACACCCTGTTTTCTTTGCCTGACCTGAGCAGTCTCACAGCTACTCATCACAAAATTAAAGATTTCAGAGGAACTCCTCACCTTCATCTCTTTTTTTCTCCCTTTTTTTTTTGTTTTGTTTTTAAAATAGAATCTCTGCCTGGTTACACTCCTACCCCACCCCCACCCAAGCTCAGAGTCAATTGGAATGAATGCAGAGAAGTTGACCTGTTGGGAAATTCAATACCTGTTTACAGTGACAGCAAAGTTAAAATAGCTCATCTCACGCTACATCGCCAAATGAAGGATAACAGAGACATAAACATTGTCCTTAGAAAGATTCTTTTAGAGGAAAAGTATGAATCGAGTAATTTACTGAAGCACTGTTTGAACAGATGGTGTGATTAACAGCTAACATGTAAGCCATCTTGGGAGTTTATGGAAAAGTAAACAAGGAGAGTTAACAAGAAATCACTGTATTCCCCCAAAGCTTCTTTCATTCATTTCACCAGGAAAATTGGAAAGTGTGTGTTTGGCAGGACTGCATTTCCTTGGGGGAAGTTCAGTGTGAGCTGAGCAGAGGGTCTCTTTATAGAAAATCACACAGAAGCCGGACTGAGCCTAGAAATGGCTACCCAAGGAATGAGATGGTTCTTAGAGGCTGGGTCCCTCTATACAGATGACCCTAGTTACTTGTCCAGGACTCTTCCTGTGCAATGTCCTGAAAGGCCATCTGTGCCTCAAAAAGGGAAAAAAAAAGTTTAGGTTTGAGACCCAAATAGGTTCTTTGACACTCCATGAGACAATTTTTGTACAAGGATTCCTCTAGAGCAGTCAAATGTACCTCAGAGTCATTTATCCTAGGAACTATTTTTCCAGTCTGGAACCCAAAGCTGAAGAAAGAGGAAATGACACCCAGGATACACAGGTCCTTCTCCCATGGAGATGCTATTGAAACCGAGACATCTCTAGGGGACACATGAAACTTCCAGTTTCAAGAATAGGCTGAGTCATTGGACAAAGGACCCCCATGGAACCCCACAATACAACACAGGCTATTGCCAAGTTGCTCTTTACAAACTGGTGGTAAGGTCCTATTGCAGAAGACAAGAGCTATACAACCCAATGAACATGGAGAGGTTGAGCTGGTCCCTATCTAGAACTTTCATTACTACAGACTAGTGACTATGGTACTGGAAGGCAGTCAGCATGCTAAATTGTGAAAGGTAAACAACAACTCAGTTACAAACTTTTCTATTAACAATGATTACCTGCCTGCAAGATACACTGGCAAAAATGTTGCAGGGGGAGGAGGGACCAACCTCAATCTGATTCAAGTTAATGCTCACTCCATGATAGAACCCATGACTGCCATTTCTCAGGTGGCCAAGAACGTGAGACTAGAGGCCATGGCCCTGGGACAAAACCAAAGACTTCTGTTCTGCTAAAGAATTTAGTGATAATAATGACTCCCAATGACATTCTGCTATATTCATAGATGAGTATAATGCTCAGCCATCATAAGAGAATCATCTTCCTGCAGTAGAGCCACAACTGGACAAAGCAGAGAGACCAAGAGATTTGAAACACTCAGGCTTCAATGGATGGTTCAGTTGGATGAATAGATCATCTCACAGCTCAGCAAACTCCAGAATAGGAAGGAGAAAGATTATAAGAGCCAAAGAGGATGGAGGACACCAAGGAAACAGTGTCTTTCAGACCCAACAAGAGTGGTGCACATATAAATTCACAGAGTCTCTAGCAGCATATACTGGTGCTGCACAGGTCTAACCCAGATGGGGACCCAGCCCTGAGAAAGCAGTGAACACAAGTCACCATTGCTATATCTTATTGATAACCAATCTCAAAAAGGAAAAACTGATTTTCTTCAACAGAGTCTCACTGAGTATACAAACCACACTTAGGTCCAACTCCTATGTCCAGGAGGAAACAGACAGCCAACACAAAAAGAACTCAGTAATATTTTCAGAGGGTTTTGTCTCATAATGCTTTGTCTTGGCTTGTTTGTGTATTTGCATATATGTATGTGCATGTGCATATGTGTGTGCATGAGAAGGTTTATGTGTGTTAAATATATTTTTGTAGCCTGATAAACAGCTTCAGCAAAGTGGCTGGGAATAAAACTCAAACAAATCAATAGCCTTCCTCTACTCAAATGATAAACAGGCTGAGAAAAAAATCAGGTAAAGGACACCCTTCACAATACTCACAAATAACATAAAATACCTCCATGTGACTGTAACCAATGAAGTGAAAGGTCTGTATGACAAGAATTTCAAGTCTCTAAAGAAAGAAAGTAAAAATCTCAGCAGATGGAAAGACCTCCCCTGTTCATGGATTGGCACGATTAATATAGTAAAAATGGCCATTTTGACAAAAGCAATCTACAGATTCAATGCAATTCCCATCAAATTTCCAACTCAATTCTTCATAGAGATAGAATGAGCAAATTGTAAATTCATTTGTAATAATAAAAACCCAGGAAAACAAAAACTATACTCAACAATAAAAGAATTTCTGGGGGAATCACCATTCCTGACCTCAAGCAGTATTATAGAGCAATAGTGATAAAAACTGTATGGAATTGGAACAGAGACAGACAGGTAGAGCAGTGGGATAGAATCAAAAACCAAGAAATGAACCCACACACCTACATTCACTTCATCTTTGACAAAAGAGTCAAAACCATCCAATGGATAAAAGATAGCCTTTTCAGCAAATGGTGCTGGTTCAACTAGAGGTCATCATGTAGAAGAATGCAAAGCAACACATTCTTATTGCCCCGTACAAAGGTTAAGTCCAAGTGGATCAAGGACCTTCTCATCAAACAAGATACACACAAACAAATAGAAGAAAAAGTGGGAAAGAGTCTCGATCACATTGGCACCGGGGAAAATTTCCTGACCAGAACACCAATGGCTTGTGCTCTAAAATCAAGAGTCGACAAATGGAAACTCATAAAATCGCAAAGCTTCTGTAAGGCAAAGGACGCTGTCATTAGGACAAAACCTCAAACAACAGATTGGGAAAAAAATCTTTACCAATCCTACATCTGATAGAAGGCTAATATCTGAAATATACAACAAAATGAGAAGTTAAACTCCAGAGACCAAATAAATCTATTAAAAAATGAGGTACAGAGCTACATAAAGAATTGTCAGCTGAGGAATATTGAATGGCCGAGAAGTACCTAAAGAAATGTTCAACATCCTTATTCATCAGGAAAAAGCAAATCTAAACAACCCTGAGATTCCAGGCCCCACCAGTCAGAATGGCTAAGATAAAAAACCAGGTGACAACAGATGCTGGCAAGGATGTGGAGAAAGAGGAACATTCCTCGGTTTTTCGTGGGATTGCAAGCTGGTACAACCACTCTAGAAATCATTCTGGAGGTTCCTCAGAAAGGCACAAAGGACATGGCACTACCTGAGGACCCAGCTATACTTCTCCTGGGCATATACCCAAAAAAATACTCCACAATACAACAAAGACAAATGCTCCACAATGTTTATAGCAGCCTTATTTATAATAGCCAGAAGCTAAAAAGAATCAAGATGCCTTTAAGAGAGGAATGAATACAGAAAATGTGGTAGCGTTCCTCTACACAAAAGTAGCCTTCCTCTACACAAAAGAGAAACAAGCCGAGAAAGAAATTAAGGAAACGACACCCTTCATAATAGACCCAAATAATATAAAATACCTCGGTGTGACTTTAACCAAGCAAGTAAAAGATCTGTACAATAAGAACTTCAAGACACTGAAGAAAAAAATTGAAGAAGACCTCAGAAGATGGAAATATCTCCCATGCTCATGGATTGGCAGGATTAATATAGTAAAATTGGCCATTTTACCAAAAGTGATCTACAGATTCAATGCAATCCCCATCAAAATACCAATCCAATTCTTCAAAGAGTTAGACAGAACAATTTGCAAATTCATCTGGAATAACAAAAAACCCAGGATAGCTAAAACTGTCCTCAACAATAAAAGGACTTCAGGGAGAATCACTATCCCTGAACTCAAGCAGTATTACAGAGCAATAGTGATAAAAACTGCATGGTATTGGTACAGAGACAGACAGATAGACCAATGGAATAGAATAGAAGACCCAGAAATCAACCCACACACCTATGGTCACTTGATTTTTGACAAAAGACCCAAAACCATCCAATGGAAAAAAGATAGGATTTTCAGCAAATGGTGCTGGTTCAACTGGAGGTCAACATGTAGAAGAATGCAGATCGATCCATGCTTATCACCCTGTACAAAGTTTAAGTCCAAGTGGATCAAGGACCTCCACATCAAACCAGATACACTCAAACTAATAGAAGAAAAACTAGGGAAGCATCTGGAACACATGGGCACTGGAAAAAATTTCCTGAACAAAACACCAATGGCTTATGCTCTAAGATCAAGAATCGACAAATGGGATCACATAAAACTGCAAAGCTTCTGTAAGGCAAAGGACACTGTGGTTGGGACAAAAACGGCAACCAACAGATTGGGAAAAGATCTTTACCAATCCTACAACAGATAGAGGCCTTATATCCAAAAATATACAAAAAGAACTCCAAGTTAGACCGCAGGGAGACAAATAACCCTATTAAAAAATGGGGTTCAGAGCTAAACAAAGAATTCACAGCTGAGGAATGCCGAATGGCTGAGAAACACCTAAAGAAATGTTCAACATCTTTAGTCATAAGGGAAATGCAAATCAAAACAACCCTGAGATTTCACCTCACACCAGTGAGAATGGCTAAGATCAAAAACTCAGGTGACAGCAGATGCTGGCGAGGATGTGGAGAAAGAGGAACACTCCTTCATTGTTGGTGGGATTGCAGACTGGTACAACCATTCTGGAAATCAGTCTGGATGTTCCTCAAAAAATTGGACATTGAACTGCCTGAGGATCCAGCTATACCTCCCTCAGGCATATACCCAAAAGATGCCCCAACATATAAAAAAGACACGTGCTCCACTATGTTCATCGCAGCCTTATTTATAATAGCCAGAAGCTGGAAAGAACCCAGATGCCCTTCAACAGAGGAATGGATACAGAAAATGTGGTTCATCTACACAATGGAATATTACTCAGCTATCAAAAACAACGAGTTTATGAAATTCGTAGGCAAATGGTTGGAACTGGAAAATATCATCCTGAGTGAGCTAACCCAATCACAGAAAGACATACATGCTATGCACTCATTGATAAGTGGCTATTAGCCCAAATGCTTGAATTACCCTAGATGCCTAGAACAAATGAAACTCAAGATGGATGTGAATGCTTCACTCCTTCTTTAAAAGGGGAACAAGAATACCCTTGGCAGGGAAGAGAGAGGCAAAGATTAAAACAGACACAGAAGGAACGCCCATTCAGAGCCTGCCCCACATGTGGCCCATGCATATACAGCCATCCAATTATACAAGATGGATGAAGCAAAGAAGTGCAGGCCGACAGGAGCCGGATGTAGATCTCTCCTGAGAGACACAGCCAGAATACAGCAAATACATAGGTGAATGCCAGCAGCAAACCACTGAACTGAGAATAGGACCCCTGTTGAAGGAGTCAGAGAAAGAACTGGAAGAGCTTGAAGGGGCTCGAGACCCCATATGTACAACAATGCCAAGCAACCAGAGCTTCCAGGGACTATGCCACTACCTAAAGACTATACATGGACTGACCCTGGACTCTGACCTCATAGGTAGCAATGAATATCCTAGTAAGAGCACCAGTGGAAGGGGAAGCCCTGGGTCCTATTAAGACTGGAACCCCAGTGAACTAGACTTTGGGGGGAGGCGGTAATGGGGGAGGGTTGGGAGGGGAACACCCACAAGGAAGGGGAGGGGGGAGGGGGATGTTTGCCCGGAAACCGGGAAAGGGAATAACACTTGAAATGTATATAAGAAATACTCAAGTTAATAAAAAAAAAAAAAAACCTCAGGTGACAGCAAATGGAACACTCCTCCATTGTTGGTGGAATTGCAGACTGGTACAACCATTCTGGAAATCAGTCTGGAGTTTCCTCAGAAAATTGGACATTGAACTACCTGAGGACCCAGCTATACCTCTCTTGGGCATATACCCAAAAGATGCCCCAACATATAACAAAGACAAGTGCTCCACTATGTTCATAGCAGCCTTAGTTATAATAGCCAGAAGCTGGAAATAACCCAGATGCCCTTCAAGAGAGGAATGGATACAGAAAATGTGATACATCTACACAATGGAATATTACTCAGCTATCAAAAACAATGCCTTTATGAAATTCATAGGCAAATGGTTGGAACTGGAAAATATCATCCTGAGTGAGGTAACCCAATCACAGAAAGACACACATGGTATGCACTCATTGATAAGTGGCTATTAGCCCAAATGCTTGAATTACCCTAGATCCCTAGAACAAATGAAACTCAAGATGGATGATCAAAATGTGAATGCTTCACTCCTTCTTTAAAAGGGGAACAAGAATACCCTTGGCAGGGAATAGGGAGGCAAAGATTAAAACAGAGACAGAAGGAACACCCATTCAGAGCCTGCCCCACATGTGGCCCATACATATACAGCCACCCAATTAGACAAGATGGATGAAGCAAAGAAGTGCAGGCTGACAGGAGCCAGATGTAGATCTCTCCTGAGAGACAGGGCCAGAATACAGCAAATATATAGGCGAATGCCAGCAACAAAACACTGAACTGAGAACAGGACCCCCGTTGAAGGAATCTTAGAAAGGACTGGAAGAGCTTGAAGGGGCTCGAGACCCCATAGTTACAACAATGTCAACCAACCAGAACTTCCAGGGACTAAGCCACTAACCAAAGACTATACATGGACTGACCCTGGACTCTGACCTCATAGGTAGCAATGAATATCCTAGTAAGAGCACCAGTGGAAGGGGAAGCTCTTGGTCCTGATAAGACTGAACCCCTCCGTGAACGTGATTGTTGGGGGAGGGCGGCACTGGGGGGAGGATGGGGAGGGGAACACCCATAAAGAGGGGGAGGGGGAGGGATTAGGGGGATGTTTGCCCAGAAACCGGGAAAGGGAATAACACTCGAAATGTATATAAGAAATATTCAAGTTAATAAAAAAAAAAAAAAAAAAATAAAAAAAAAAAAAAATAAATAAAAAAAAAAGTCCTCTAGACATATGTTATGGTTGAGTAACTTGGTCTTCTTGTGGAGCTCCTAACAGCTGGAGTGGGATCTGACCCTGACTCTTTTGCCTGCTTTTGGGCCTCTTTTTCTCCTACTGAAGTGCTTCATCCAGCCTTGGCATGAGGATTTGTGCCTAGTCTCATTGCAGCTTGTTATAGCATGTTTGGTTGATATCCCTGGGAAGTCTGCTCTTTCCTAAAAGGAAATAGAAAAGAAGTAGTGGATCTGGGAGGGAGGAGAGGTGAGGGAAGGACTAGGGGGAGGGGAGAAGGTGAACAGCAGTCATGATATAATATATGAGAGAAGAATAAAAGTTTTAAAAGGGAATGTTTCTCTCATTTAGTGGCGGGAAATTCCTTTTGAGTTACATTTGGAATTCACTGGAATGGAAAATCCTATTGTCTGTCTGGTGTTGATGTGAGATACTGTTCAGTGCACAGACTACTGGAATAAAATGACCCATTAGGGCATTGCTCAAGTCACAAAAAGAGACAGGCATTCTTGTCAAAGCAATGCTTTATATGTATTGGGTGCTTATTCAGTACTTGACCAATGCCCAAACTTCCAGTATTGTTTTATTGAGCTCTCAAAACTGTTTTATTAGGATATAAAGCCTGCCACAATTCATCTTCAAAGGCAATTATCTTCATTCTTGCCCACATGGCACCAATATTTTTCATTAACTTACCAAGTGTTAAAATGTACACTCTGAACTGCTTAATCAGAGGATCTGTGGGGGTTTTAAGATTTTATATTTGTTCATCTGCAGTAATTTATCATGAAAACTGCTATCTGGCCTTAATATATCTTATGCTTCTCTAGGTGAGAAAGAAATAGAAAATCCTGGCCTTTTATTGATCTTTCTGTTTTCCTTCTTTCTGTTTTTGTGTTAAAGCATGATCTTATTCTGTAGCATAAACTGGTTGGAACTCATTATGTAGGCAAGGTCAGCTTTAAACATATTCCCCCAAGAACTGGTACTACAGGCATATACCTCCATGTGTTGATGAACAATTGGATTCATTCTATAATTAAACAAAGTCCCAAAAGGTAAATAAAAGGTTGTATTTAGTCTTTATAAGTCTATAGTAACCTGAATTAATTGTATGCCTATTAAATTTAATTCACATTAAAAGTGTTAAATTGTGTTGTTGAAATAAATATAATTTACCTTGAGTTCTGATAACCTTGGAAGAAAAAAACAAACATATATGAAATCATTGAGCTGGAAGAATTGTTAATAATTTTGTACTACTAGGAAAACTCCCTTGAGTGGAAAAGCAAGTCACAACACATTTGCAATGTGACATAATTACTGTGAACATAGAAACAGGATCTTTAAGGGAAAAAACACACAAATACTGTTTATGGTCATGACTAAACACTGGGATAGTTTTCTGTGACTTCGGTGTTTGGGGGTGGTTTTTTGTTATATTATTTTGAGGGATTTTTCCCCACAACCTTTTTATCTTTCAAATTAATGTACAAGGCATTATATTTACATCTGGAATTTTCTAATGTGTTTTTGCTTTTGATAGAGAACAATGTCAACGATAGACAAGTAATGATCTAGCGAGATTCATGTACTTTATTCCATGATGATAACACTAAAACCCTGGGTACCCTGCAAAACCTGGCAAAGAGACCTTAGCTCAGAAGTCAGGGTAATTTTTATTGTTTTCTTTGTCTTGCATGGTCTTACTATGTAACCCACGCTGGACCTCAATGTCCTGGAATTCAAAGAGAGAATCCAGCCTTGGCCATCTGAGTTTACTGGTGTGTGCCACCATGCTGGCCCTTCCCTCAGGACTGTAAAAGTACATTATTCTTGGCTTTTTTCCTTGTCTTCTTTCATTGCTTTTCTTGTGCTTTTCCTTTTTCCTTTTTTCTATTATTTTGAAAATTAGATACATGCGAACTATGGGATTCATTATGACTTCATGATTAGAGCATATCATTGCACTTTTTCAATATTCACACACCTCCCTCCCTTTACTTCTTTCGTCGTCCTCCTTCCCTGCCACCAAGAGTGCTCCCATCGAATAAGTTATGCTTTGAATTCTTATTTGGGAAGACTCAAAGAAGTTCAATCAACTTAAATCTTTGAGTAAAGCAAGAATTCTATTCATTCCATAATCAAGGAGGAAAACATGCTTTTAAATGAGCAATATATGCCTTACTAGGCGGCTTCTCTGTATCAGCTGGATCAGTTATAGGGGTTCATTGTTTCCTATCTCCCTTTCAAAACTCCCTAGAGGCTACCACCTGTCATCTACTCGTCCTAAGTACCCATTGGCATGAGCAGCTTCATTCACACAGAGATGCGCATAGCCTCTATTGAAGAAAGAGATTAAACTGTTTGGGCAAGAGGCTGACACTGTTTCTAAGTATGAATTGGTTTCAGTGAAGGAAATCTGAACTTTTGACATGATGGGTGCTAATTCCCAGTAACTGCTAACACCTCATAATTAGATTACAAAGTTCTCAGGGTCAGGGATATAAAAAAAAAAAAAAAAAAACTGGCAGACTTCTTTAAAGGCATTCTCAAAAGACTCTGAGACTTGGGATTGTAGGATATAAAACTGGTTCTGCACCATAGTTCTGTGAATTAAGAAACCACAGTGGATCATAAAAGGATATGCTTTAATATAGGCCAGAAGACCTGCAGATGAGGAAATAACTGAGATTTGCAAGTGGTCTTAAAGTCATTGGAAGTCTCCAATTAACAACATAAAATATAAATGTAAGGAAGTATTCAGGCTATGGGATATGATTCCAAGAATATTCATAAATTCTGTGTATGAACATGCATGCATATGTATGTGTACTAGCAACTGGTAAACTACAGTACATGGTTTAATAAAGCCCACTGACTGTTTTGTAGACAGTTTTATTCCAATGACAGAGATAAATGCTTGCAGCAAAGAACTATGAGTTGTGAAACGTGTGTGTGTGTGTGTGTGTGTGTGTGTGTGTGTGTGTGTGTGTGTGTACGCACACGCACTGAAGTTTTAATGGGAATTGCATTGAATCTGTAGATTGCTTTTGGTAAAATGGCCATTTTCACTATGTTACTCCTATAGATCTGTGAGCATGGGAGATTTCTCTATCCTCTGATATCTTCCTCGTCATACCAAAATCTATGAAACAATGTAAGCAGTGCTAAGAAGAAAGTTCATAGTACTAAGTGCCTCCATAAAGAAATGAGAAAGTTCTCATACCAGAAATTTAAAAAGTACATTTGACCACTCTAAAGAAGAAGAGGAGAAGAAGGAGGAGGAAGAGGAGGAGAAGGAGGAGGAAGAGGAGGAAGAAGAAGAAGAAGAGGGAGGAGGAGGAGGAGGAGGAGGAGGAGGAGTAGGAGGAGGAGGAGGAGGAGGCTGCAGCCAACAGACTGAAGTGAAATAGAAGGGAGAAATAAGCAAAGTCAGGGCTGAAATCAATCAGTTAAAAACAAAGATGTTCAGGAGGGAAGAGATTCAGTGGCATGGGGCAATAACAAAGTAGATTAAGTGGCTGGAGAAATGGCTATGCAGGAGCCTATCCTGGTTACAGGCCTGCAAGAGACAGCCACTGGGAACTGGGATCGGACTAAGGGATGGCCTCACTTAGAATGTACAACAGAAGAAAAGGCCCAAATTGCTTAGAAGAAAAAAGACAATGGCACACTTGAGGGAAAACTATATTCCCAAGAGAACAAACAAAAGACCACTTTGCCAAATACACAAATGGACTCATTTACGAGATAAGAAGCTTGTCCAAGTAGTTAAGGTATATGTAATAGACTTTAAGATTTTAGGAGAGAGGCAGTAAAAAAAAAAAGTATAAGGTATGTCAGTAAGTGAATGCTTAGCAAGCAAAGAGGGCAAAGAGACCTAGAGAGTTTAGTGAAAAGTCGAAGTGAACTTCACTGAGATAAAACCAGAAAAATAGGGTCACAAGTATCTCCTAGTGCTTGTAGATACCTTTTCAGGAATAGATAGAAGCTTTCTCCACCAAGCAAAAGACGGCCTCTGTAGTCATCAAGAAGATACTGGAAGAAATCTTCCCCTGGTCTGGAGTGCCCAAGGTAATCTGGTCAGACAATGGCCCTACTTTCGTTGTCAAGGTAAGCCAGGGTGTGGCCAAGTATTTAGAGGTCGATTGGAAATTACATTGTATTTACAGACCTCAAAGTTCAGGACAGGTAGAGTAAATAAATAAAACCCTAAAAGAGATCCTGACCAAATTGACTGTGGAGAATGATGCAGACTGGGTGACACTCCTTCCCTCTTGCTCTCTTCAGAGCAAGAAATATCCCTTCCAGATTCAGCCTTTCCCGCTTTGGGATCTTATATGGGGCCTCGGCTCCTCTGACTGTATTAGATGATGTTATTAAACCAACATGTCATAGTAATAATGATTTGTATGCCAGGCTAAAAGACCTACAGGTAATACAGAAAGAAATCTGGTCACAGCTGGCAGCACCCTATGCCCCAAGGACCCCTGAGACATCTCATCAGTTCCAGGTGGGAGACTCAAGACAAAGTGCAATGACACCGAGTCTCTCGAGCCTCGCTGGAAAGGACCTTATCTGGTGCTGCTGACCACCCTGACAGCCATCAAGTCTCAGCCCTCACCAGCCGCGTACTAGAAGTTGGGGCTGAGAGCTGGGACCTAGAGGGACACTCAGATCTTGCAAAAGCTCCCTAGACTTGCACATCAGATAAGTGGATACATCAGAGACATGACTGGGAGTTTGCTATAATGCTCACTTGAGGAGTGTGCTTTAGAAACAAGAATTTCATGTTTGCCCTAGGTTCCATTGGGATAGGTGTGGGGATAGGCTTGATTTCTATTGCAAATGATGGAACATTGCATATGTTAGTACGCCTAACACTTCTTGGGACTGTGCCTCAGGGATTACAACCTGTATACGTTTAGAAGTTCTAAAAGGCAGTCATGACCTTTGTGTGTAGGTTCAGATAGTGTCCAGATTGGAATCCTGATGCTAAAGACTTAGTAAGACACAAAAGAGAGTTGAGAATTACTTAGTGCTATCTTAAGGCTGAGTCTAGGTGCTGCGAGGGCAGCCACAAGGACATCTGCTGTTGCCCTGCAACACAAGGCTTATGGAGAATTCAGAACTGCCATTGACTTAGATATAAAAAGAGTGAAAAAGACTTTAGCTGACCTCCAAGAATCCCTAACCTCCCTCTCAGAGGTAGTCCTTCAGAATAAGAGAAGATTAGACCTGATATTCCTTAAAGAAGGTCTGTGTGCTACACTAAAAAGAATGTTGCTTCTATGTGGACCATTCAGGAGTAAATAGAGACTCCATGAGTAAACTTAGAGAAAGGTTAGACAAAAAAAAAAAAAAGGCAGAGAGACCCAGAAGCAAATCAGGGATGGTTCGAGAGCTGGTTTAGTAGATCTCCTTGGATGACTACTCTGGTATCTTCCCTTATGGGACCCTTCTTAGTTTTGCTTCTGCTTCTGATTATAGGTCCATGTATGTTAAATAAATTAGTTACCTTCATTAGATGTGAGTACTGTTCAGATTTTGATGTTATGCTAACAGTATCATGCTTTAGGAGGACAATAAAACCAATATTATAAAGATACTAAAATTTAGTTCTATGATTAGATCTAGCCACTAGTAGGGAATGAAAGAATAAAAAATGCAGCTAAGAAGTCAGAAGTTTAAAAAATGCTATCTCACCCATAAGAAGCCCTAAATACCTCCAATTCCAGACCCTGCCCTCTACCTGAAAGTAGAGCCTGCTCTCCCAGGAACTAGAGGAAAGGACTTAAGATAAGGCCTTGAGATATGCGATTCCCAACCGGGTAAAGATAATAGAAAGCTTCTCCCAGGAACTAGCTGACCATAAAGTTAGATTAGAATCTTAAGAGAACAACCTTGAGAAGCAGGAAACTTCTCTTAGGAACTAAAGGGAACACAAAGTTAAGCAATCTTGAGAAACAGGAAGCTTCTTGTGATTTTCCAATGACACCACCCCTGCCCCCTTGGGTTGTGGTTTCTCCCTTTAATTACCCTTTCTCCCAGCCTCTTGGGGTCGAACTCCACTGCCCCTGCGTGGGAGTCTCGACCCCATTGCACTGGTTCCTATCGGTAAACCTCATGTGATTACAAAAAAAAAAAAAGGATGTTCAGAATTGAAATATCATCCCATAGATTTTTCCTTTGATAAATATGAAGTGTCCTCTTTGTCTCTTTTCATTACTTTTGGTGAAAGTCTATCTTATTGTATATAAGAATTGCTACTCCAGCTTCTTTCTTGGGTCCATTTGCTTGGAAAACTTTTTTCCAGCCCTTACTCTGAGGTAACATCTATCTTGCAATGTCTGTCTTCATTGCTGAGGTGTGTTTCTTGTATGCAGCAGACTGATGGATCCTGTTTTCACATCCATTCTGTTAGCCTGTGTCTACTTATAGGCGAATTGAGTCCTTTAATGTCAAGATTTATTAATGACTAGTAACTCTTAATTCCTGTTATTTTGATGGTGTTAGTGTGTGGAGGGGAGCACACACATGCACGAACACTTCCCTTGTTTTTGCTGGTATGGAATTATTTACTTCCTGTGTTTTCCTGGATATATTTATTTTAGTTGAGTTTTCCTTCTAGTATTCTCTGCAGGACAAGATTTGTGGATAGATATTGTTTAAATTAGGATTTGTCTTCAGATACCTTATTTTCTCCCTCTATGGTGATTGAGAGTTTTGCTGGGTATAGTAGTCTAGGTTGGCATCTGTGGTTTTTAAGAGGTTGCAAAGATAACTCTCTAGGCCCTTCTAGCTTTTAGAGTTCGGTGCAATTGTGATTGTTCTGCCTTGTATGTTACCTGGCCTTTCTTTCCCAATGCTTTTAATATTATTTCTTTGATCTATAAATTTTGTGTTTTGATTATTATGTGGCAGGAGGATTTTCTTTTCTTGCTCAATCTAATTGGTGCTCTATAAGCTTCATGCATGTTTATGGCATCTCTTTCTTTAGGTTGGAAACATTTTCTTCTATTATTTTGTTGAAAATATTTTCTGGTCCTTTTCACTCAATAGTTACATCTATTATCTGGTATGTTTATTGAGATACATTTTGATGGTACATATACTATAGTATGCTATAGTCATATGATAATCTTTTCATCCAACATGTCATATTTTTACAACCAAAATATATATTCACAAAAATAGGTTACAGAATATATTTAGCAAAATTATATTTTTAAATTTTCAAATATTTTACCTGTGAACATTTTGGTCATTTCAAACCTTTTTTCTATTAAAATTTAGTACACCTAATAGAAGATTTTTGTGCATTTTTTCTTTAGGATAAATTTTTAGTACTAAAATTGATAAATGAAATTGTTACATTTTCCCAATACTTTCACTGAACATTTCCTTTCAAAAATGTAACAATTCATGCTGATATAATAGAAATATGGGAAAGATTGTATACGTCAACATATACCCACAAGTATTGGATATATCTGTTCCTAAAACTTTTAACAGAAGTGTAGATAAGAAGCATGATTGTTAAAGTAAAGTTTAATAATCAATGTTTTATTGATCAATTTTTTTTACTGGATAGTTTATGTATTTGCATTTCAAATGTTATCCCCTTTCCCAGTGCCCCCCTCTCCCATCCCCTACTTCTATGAGGATGCTCCCCCTCCTAGCCACCCACTCCTACCTCAACACACTGGATTCCCCAGCACGGGGGAAAAGAGCCTTTACAAGTTTCTGGGCCTTAGAGCTGTGACTCTTTACCTTCTTCTATCCCTATTATTTTTAGGTTAGGTCTTTTCATGGTATCCCAGATTTACTGGATGTTTGGGTTAGAAACTTTTTAGATTTAACATTTTCTTGAACTGGTATATCAATTTCTTCTATTGTGTCTTCTATGACTGAGATTCTCTCTTCCTTTTCCTCTATTCTGTTGGTGATGCTTGCATCTGTTGTTCTTGATGCTTCCCCAGGTTTTCTATCTCCAGGATCCCTTCAGTTTGTGTTTTCTGCATTGTTTCTATTTCCATTTTCAGGGCTTTCACAGTTATACTTATTTCTTTCACCTGTTTAACTGTATTTTCCTGTATTTAAGGGATTTATTTGATTATATTTTCCTGTATTCTTTAAGGTGTCTATTCATTTCCTCTTTAAAAGCCTCTATCATCTTTATAAGGTTGTATTTAAGGTTATTTTCTTGTGTTTGGGTGGTGTTAGGATACCCATGGCTTGATGTAGTGGGTTGGCTGTGCTCTGAAGCTGTCGTGTTGCCCTGGATTTTGTGATTGTGTGCTTATGAGAGCCTTTGGCTATCTACATGGCTTTAGTCCTTGGATGTTAGTGTTATAGTAGGTATTAGGAGGGGGCCTAACCTTGATAATTCTGGTGTGGCAGGCCTGTGATGGGTATCTTTGTGCTGTATGGTTTTGTATCAGCAGGTCTTAGGAAGGTGATCTGAAACATGGCAGGAGAATGGGGATCCAGTGGGGATGAGAGGCTGTTCAGGGCAGCTGAGGGTAACCCTGAGGACTTAGAAAGCAGGAAAGATAGGTGTGGGAAGGGAAGCTAACCTGTATGTTTCAAGTCTGATGAAGGTGGGTGGAGAGGTAAGGGGAAGATAGCAGTCCAATGGGGATAGCAGGCACCTCACTGCAGCTGGGGTGCCCCAGAGGACTCAGCAGGTAGGGAAGGTGGGTGCAGGAAGCAAATCTAACCTGTAAGCCTCTGGATTGGCAGGTCTAATAAAGGTGGCCCTATTTAACATTTTTCTCAAATGACCTTGGTAGGAAGCCAAAAGTTTCATTTGTTAAAATCATGGTAGCACAAACAAATAAAAAGCGACAGCTCGAGTTTTGATATCTGAATTACCATTCAAAAATACCACAGTGGAATAAAAATCTGAGTCAAGCTTCAAAAGATGGAACACTGCTGGACCAAGGGTAAAACTGAGCCTTGATGTTAAAAAAAATCAGTTGTACAGTAATAGGAAGTATTATAAATGATTTGGGTGGCATTCATGTAAAACAAGTAGTACTAGTAGTCTCACTTCACTGCAAAGTATATTATTATGAATAACTTACTATCCTCGATGATTTACCACTGGAACACTGTCATGGGTTTGTGGTTGTGATATCTCACAATTCTGTCATCTGAGATGAGTCAGAAAGACCACAGCATGCTTAACATAGAGTAAGACATTCTGACCATGAAGTTTATGCTTTAATGAGTTTCTGTGGTAATCCCGAATCCCACAAAGTGACTTAGAGGTTTCTAGAACATAAGATTTCAAGTACTAAAATGACAAAATTTCTAGACAGACCACAAAGATTGGACACACAGCTTTATGTTTCAGCCACAATTATCTCCCATTTAAGCAAGAAGCATTTGCGCGTGGTGTGTCATCAGGTCTCTGTAAGAGCCGCTTACTCTGCCAGGAATATTCTTTCCCTGAACTTTATTTAGCATGGGTGTTTGCTTTGCATCCTTTGGTCTCACCACAGGTGTCTCCATCCTGGAAACCACTGCCAAGTGAAAGCAATTTTTATTCTATTTCTTTCTTGCTTACGAACCTGTTTTATTTTATTTATATCAGTTGCTAATATCAAAACACTATGACGCTTGTTCCTGTTTGATTAAACCTAATAGAACATAAACCAAACAAGATACCTAACCCCAGTAGAACACAAGCTTATTTTTTTGCTGCTGCTGTCCATTGCCAAATATTTACCAACTACAATTGAACTATACAGAAAGGATTCAGTAAGGTTGTTGTTGTTGTTGTTGTTGTTGTTGTTGTTGTTGTTGTTGTTGTTGCTGCTGTTGTTTCATTTTTAAATATGTTTATAACAGATAAAATTAATTAATTTTTGCCCATCTCTATTCTCCATCCAGGCCCTCCCTTGCCTCTAACCCCTCCCATGTCCTCCACTCAAGTTGATAGCCTCTTTCTAGTGATTATTATCACTGTTACAAGCATAAACAAACTGATCATTGTGCTCAGTTGTGGTTTTCTGTAGTGGTCTCCAGTCGCTATCAAGAGAAGATTCTTTGTTGAGAAGTAGTAGCTGCACTTACGCAGGCATGCACAAGAACAAAGAGGGTTCTCAGGCCTCAGTGTAATACTAGGCATGAAGATTCATAGGTGACAGCACATTAAGGCAAGGGCAGCAAAAACTGGTGTCTTTTAAGGCACATGCCTGTGCCTTGCTCCTAAAGTGAAAAGGTCCATTTTGTTTTAATCCCAAGGTCTAGAGATTCTCTAATTCTGGCTTTATATTTTTTCAGAGCTCAGTTA
The DNA here is from genome assembly GCF_011064425.1 of Rattus rattus. Classification (NCBI taxonomy): domain Eukaryota; kingdom Metazoa; phylum Chordata; class Mammalia; order Rodentia; family Muridae; genus Rattus; species Rattus rattus. Next base: position 112,270,887 of record NC_046172.1, read on the forward strand.
TCAAAAACAATGACTTCATGAAATTCATAGGCAAATAGATGGAACTGGAAAATATCATCCTGAGTGAGGTAACCCAATCACAGAAAAACACACATGGTATGCACGCATTCATAAGTGGATATTAGCCCAAATGCTCAAATTACCCTAGATGCACAGAACATATGAGACTCAAGAAGGATGACCAAAATGCGAATGCTTCACTCCTTCTTTAAAAGGGGAACAAGAATACCCTTGGGAGGGAATAGGGAGGCAAAGTTTAGAACAGAGGCAGAAGTAACACCCATTCAGAGCCTGCCCCACATGTGGCCCATACATATACAGCCACCAAACTAGATAAGATGGATGAAGCAAAGAGGTACAGGCTGACAGGAATCGGATGTAGATCTCTCCTGAGAAAAACAGCCGGAATATGGCAAATTCATAGGCAAAGGACAGCAGTAAACCACTGAACTGAGAATGGAACTCCCGTTGAAGGAATCAGAGAAAGGACTGAAAGAGCTGAAGGGACTTGAGACCCCATATGAACAACAATGTCAACCAACCAGAGCTTCCAGGGACTAAGCCATTACCCAAAGACTATAAATGGACTGACCCTGGGCTCCAACCTCATAGGTAGCAATGAATATCCTAGTAAGAGCACCAGTGGAAGGGGAAGCCCTTGGCCCTGCCAAGACTGAACCCCCAGTGAACGGGATTGTTGGGGGGAGGGTGGTAATGGAGGGAGGATGGGGAGGGGAACACCCACACAGAAGTGGAGGAGGAGGGATTAGGGGGATGTTGGCCTGGAAACCAGGAAAGGGAATAACATTTGAAATGTAAATAAGAAATACCCAATTTAATAAAGATGGAAAAAAGAAATGAAAAATGAGAAAACAGAAAAAGAGAAAGTGACCTGACAGGCAACTTCCATATATATGAAAACACTCTGAGAAAATATCATGAAATGAAGAAGCCCACATAGTTATAGATTTTCACATAAGGATGCACAGGTGAACATGAGGATGGAGCTAGGAAACTCTCATTACAATGTAGGACAGCTGCTGCCTACAGGAATTTCTGAAACTACTGTATCAGAACCATTCACACCCAAGCTGCTTGCATGCCTGTGCCTTGCTCCTAAAGTGAACAGATCTATTTTTTTTTTTTAATCCCAAGTTCTGGAGATTCTCTAATTCTGGTTTTTATATATTTTCAGAGCCTTTAAGAAATGAAAAATGAGAAAACAGAAAAACAGTAAAAGACCTGACAGTCAACTCCCTTTCACAAACACTGGCTACAGGGTTTCCTTCTATTAGGAACTACTAAATGATATAGTTATTTTTCTCCCAAGATTCGATCCATTTCATCATAATTAACTCCACAGCATCATTTCCCCTCAATGTTTCTTTAGACTTCTGAGAAATATCAGCAAGGCAAATCCACAGTTTATCAGATGCCTGGCTTTTAGCAGAATGAGCCTTCCATTAGGTGCCTGGAGAGCAGAAACCTTCCATCTCCACAGAAGCTGGTCTCTATGCCAGCTTGCCATCTTCATTAGGGAATCATCAACCATGTCCTCTCTGCAATATTTCCTTTATGGCACTGCAATTTTTCCAAATTTGTGTGCCTCTGCCAATGTTCCCCACTTTGTTCACTTTCATATTTTGACCATTTCCAAGAAAATTTAAGGTATTTTGAACCTACCAGGTAAAAAGGGTTAGGACCTTGCAAGCTCCTATTGCAATGACATGTAGAAGTGACCCATAGAGCTGTAGTGTAAAGGGACTACCACCTAGCTGAAAATACTATTCTTGGTACATAGTCTTTGTATCAAGAAACCAAAGTTTTCAATTTTCTGAAAAAGAATTTACATCACACGAAACCTGCCCAAGATTAAGGCCATCGACATTTCTTTATAGTGGAGGGAATGTCCTTTTCTTTGGTGGTATAACCACTGACGAGGAGCCTCAGTTCAGTAAGTGACAGCCTTAAACATGTTTGACAGGTTTCTATGGTTCAACATAGAGTACCAGATAAAATAGGAATACCTCAAATTTAGTCTAGCATTCAAGGGCTTTGGCTCCTGAAGCATGTGTTTCGTGTCCTTTCTATTACACCAGGCCTAGAGTCCTTCAAAGTAAATGCCAATAAAACTTCCTGTGATCTCTGTTGAACTTACATTCATGCTCTGGAGACCACCTAATTAATGAGCACAACACAAAACCAGAGCATCACAGCTGACGGGAGTTGCTTTTACAGTCATATGTGATGTAAAACTTGTTCCCTGAAATTAATTCAGTTCCTCAATGTAACCAGTTAAATGGTTGCCTTGTTTAATAACAAGGAGACCTCAATGGAGGGATTAGAGAAAAACTGGGTAGCTGAAGGGTTTGCAACTATAGGAAGAACAACAAGATCAACAAACCAGACCCCACCAGAGCTCCCAGTACAGAGTACACATGGAGGGACCCATGACTCCAGCCACATATGTAGCAGAGGTTGGCATTGTCCAGCATCAATAGGAGGAAAAGCCCTTGGTCCTGTGATGGCTCATTTCTCCAGAGTAGGGGAATGACAGGGTGTTGAGGTGGGAGTGGGTATGTGGGAGTTAGAGCACCTCATAGAAGCAGGGTGTGGGAGAGGGTATGGGAGAAGCAGGAAAGGGGATAACATTTGAAATGTAAATACATAAAATATCCAAGAAAAATAAAATTAAAAAATAAGGTGAACTAACTAGGAGCTGAGCAGACAGAAATAAGTATCTTTTTGATAAAGAGCATCCCTCATTCCACAAAACCATTTATACAGAGCAGAATCACTACTATAAAGACCACTTGTGGAAGTTCTCATTTAGCTGTGTTAGAACAAAAGTGAAATTTATTAGATGAGCTGACCAAAGCAGTGTTCTTCCTTCGTTTCCTTTCTCCCAGTTAACTGCAAGCACAGAAATCCCTAAGTCCATAAGTGGAAACTTTTGTTCAAAATCGAGGTTATCAATTCTCTTTTTAGGGAAACCCTTTTCTAAATATTAAATTTATTTATTTTATGTGGATGAAAGTTTTGCCTACAGGTCCATGTGTGCAGCATATGCATGCCTGGTACTCCCAGAAGACATTGACAGGGATCAAATGTCTGTAACTGGAGTTCAGGATGGCTGTGAGCCATCATGTGGCTTCTGGGAATCGAATGTGGGTCTTCTGCCAGTATAACAAGTGCTCTTAACCACTGCTCCACTGCTCCAGAACCATGATCTATAAATTCTCAAACTACTAAAAGAGTATCTAAATTTCCAGCGCTCAGTCTTACATTTGAGTTATGGAGTCCCATATTGGGCAAGTACCAATATTTTTAAAGATTTTTAAGGTATACAGAAAAAAATCTCCATATTTTATGTGTCTGTGAACAAAGTAACAATTTTTGGACACTTCAAAAAGAAATATCACTTAATATTTACTCAGGCAAAGAAAAACTACATGTCATGAACTGGCATTTATGCTATCATTATGTATGCTGGAAAATTATTTTACTGTTTTTTTGGAAACCAACCTTTTGTGATAGACTTATTACAAGCCACCTCTGCGTAAATGAAAGGAAGATATTCAAACATGTAGAAATAAATGTGCATGATTCACCAGCACAGTTAACTCGAGATTTTCCAGCTTCATAACCACAACTGAGAGGAAGATTTATTGCCACAGCTGCCTGCGTTCAACTTCTTTTCCTTGTAGTTGAAGGAATCAAATTTCTTTCTGGAGATTAGTCATTTGTGGGGGTGTTGCCAACTGCAAAATGCTTCTGTTATGAATGAGGTGCACTTCTCTGGTTCTGTCCTCCGGCCCCAAGTCAGTGAGTAATTTTCATCTCTTTGTGTATCTTTCCCGCCTACCATAAGGAACAAATTTTAATGACTTACGCAGTCCAACTTTCTTCAACTGTTACTCAAACCTAAAACTTCAGATTGTATTGTTCTGGAGTGTGATAAACTCACCAAAAGAGGTAGGACCAAATGACATTTGGACACATGTTTACAACAATGACATCAAAGCTGAAGGAAAGCCGTACGTGGGCATTGAAAGCACAAAATGAACGAAAGCAGCTTGAGTGACGAGGAATACAGCAGTACTCTCCTGCACTCCTCTCCCAAACAAACTGAACATTTAACCTAATTAACTAATAAAGTTGCAAGCTGCCAGCATGGCTTCTTTTTTCTGATGGACTGTCTTATGGAAATTATATCATTCTCAGAATAGCTCTGTCAGGGGCTAAGTCATATTCCCATTTCTCATGAGAAAGTAGTAACTTTTTCAAAATTACACAATTTATTAGTGACTGAAAGCATTTAGGCTTAGATCTAGCTGGATCCCTGGCTAGCTCTGTTTTTCAATGTACTGTTTTGGTTCTAAAGTATTGCCCATTTACATATAGCACTAATGGAACTACACATTTTGAGAAAATTGACACTGTGCCTACATAAGAAAATCATAAAACCAAAATAGATTTCTATTGGTCATTTCTTCCACGTAAAACTGATGCTGTTATTTCTTTTTTAACACCTTTGGAAATATGCACTTAAAATTTGCCTTGGGCCTCATCACAATGTCTGGCAGCCTTTGTATCATAGGATTTTCTCCATTATTTGAACAATATGGTGATAATAGGATGTGAGCATATTATGCTACGTTCAATTAAAAATACATACTAAGGTAATTGAACTAAGAGTGGCATTTCAATAAATTCACCAATTATTTGGTTTCTTTCATGTCACTTTGGGTAGTACTGTTTTGCCATTGAATTAAATGGTTGCTTTACTTTAATATGAATTTCAAATTTAGAAGTGAAGGTCATCCCACACCCGCGGATCCCGGCCCGCAGCAGCTCTCTGCTCCCAGAACCCGTAGGAGAGATACCTTACCGCCTGGTCAGGTGGGCACTCCTGAGGCTGCAGAGTAGAAGAGACCACCAACACTGCCCACCCCTGCCCACATCCCTGGCCCAAGAGGAAACTGTATAAGGCCTCTGGGCTCCCGTGGGAGAGGGCCCAGGTGAGGCAGGAGCCCTGCCTGAGACACCGCCGGAACCTGAAGGAAACAGACCGGATAAACAGTTCTCTGCACCCAAATCCCGTGGGAGGGAGAGCTGAACCTTCAGAGAGGCAGACACGCCTGCAAAACCAGTAGAGACTGCACTCTGCACACATTACTGATTCCAGAGGAAAACACCAAACTCCATCTGGAACCCTGGTGCTCAGAGGCTCCCGGAAAGAGCGGCGCAGATCTTCTTGGTTGCTGCCACCGCGGAGAGCCCGTGGGCAGCACCCCGCGAGCGAACTTGAGCCTCGGGACCACAGGTAAGACTAACATATCTGCTGCAAGTGACTTGCCGGGTGGAATCGGGACAACAGAGGCAGAATCCCTCTAGGACCAGGCACGTCCTGTGTTTACCGGAAGTCCCACACCCGCGGATCCCGGCCCGCAGCAGCTCTCTGCTCCCAGAACCCGTGGGAGAGATACCTCACCGCCTGGTCAGGTGGGCACTCCTGAGGCTGCAGAGCGGAAGAGACCACCAACACTGCCCCCCCTGCCCACATCCCTGGCCAAGAGGAAACTGTATAAGGCCTCTGGGCTCCCGTGGAGAGGGCCCAGAGTGAGGCAGGAGCCCTGCCTGAGACACCGCCGGAACCTGAAGGAAACAGACCGGATAAACAGTTCTCTGCACCCAAATCCCGTGGGAGGGAGAGCTAAACCTTCAGAGAGGCAGACACGCCTGCGAAACCAGAAGAGACTGCTCTCTGCACACATTGCTGATTCAATGAACTCAAGACACAGGCCCACAGGAACAGCTGAAGACCTGTAGAGGGACAAAACTACACACACGAAAGCAGAACACTCTGTCCCCATAACTGGCTGAAAGAAAACAGTAAAACAGGTCTACAGCACTCCTGACACACAGGCTTATAGGACAGTCTAGCCACTGTCAGAATTAGCAGAACAAAGTAACACTAGAGATAATCTGATGGCGAGAGGCAAGCGCAGGAACCCAAGCAACAGAAACCAAGACTACATGGCATCATCGGAGCCCAATTCTCCCACCAAAACAAGCATGGAATATCCAAACACACCAGAAAAGCAAGATCTAGTTTCAAAATCATATTTGATCATGATGCTGGAGGACTTCAAGAAAAACATGAAGAGCTACCTTAGAGAACACAGGAAAACATTAATAAACAAGTAGAGGCCTACAGATAGGAATCGCAAAAAACCCTGAAAGAATTCCAGGAAAACACAATCAAACAGTTGAAGGAATTAAAAATGGAAATAGAAGCAATCAAGAAAGAACACATGGAAATAACCCTGGATATAGAAAACCAAAAGAAGAGACAAGGAGCTGTAGATACAAGCTTCACCAACAGAATACAAGAGATGGAAGAGAGAATCTCAGGAGCAGAAGATTCCATAGAAATCATTGACTCAACTGTCAAAGATAATGTAAAGCGGAAAAAACTACTGGTCCAAAACATACAGGAAATCCAGGACTCAATGAGAAGATCAAACCTAAGGATAATAGGTATAGAAGAGAGTGAAGACTCCCAGCTCAAAGGACCAGTAAATATCTTCAACAAAATCATAGAAGAAAACTTCCCTAACCTAAAAAAAGAGATACCCATAGGCATACAAGAAGCCTACAGAACTCCAAATAGATTGGACCAGAAAAGAAACACCTCCCGTCACATAATAGTCAAAACACCAAACGCACAAAATAAAGAAAGAATATTAAAAGCAGTAAGGGAAAAAGGTCAAGTAACATATAAAGGCAGACCTATCAGAATCACACCAGACTTCTCGCCAGAAACTATGAAGGCCAGAAGATCCTGGACTGATGTCATACAGACCCTAAGAGAACACAAATGCCAGCCCAGGCTACTGTATCCTGCAAAACTCTCAATTAACATAGATGGAGAAACCAAGATATTCCATGACAAAACCAAATTTACACAATATCTTTCTACAAATCCAGCACTACAAAGGATAATAAATGGTAAAGCCCAACATAAGGAGGCAAGCTATACCCAAGAAGAGGCAAAAACTAATTGTCTTGGCAACAAAACAAAGAGAAGAAAAGCACACAAACACAACCTCACATCCAAATATGAATATAACAGGAAGCAATAATCACTATTCCTTAATATCTCTCAACATCAATGGCCTCAACTCCCCAATAAAAAGACATAGGTTAACAAACTGGATACGCAACGAGGACCCTGCATTCTGCTGCCTACAGGAAACACACCTCAGAGACAAAGACAGACACTACCTCAGAGTGAAAGACTGGAAAACAACTTTCCAAGCAAATGGTCAGAAGAAGCAAGCTGGAGTAGCAATTCTAATATCAAATAAAATCAATTTCCAACTAAAAGTCATCAAAAAAGATAAGGAAGGACACTTTATATTCATCAAAGGAAAAATCCACCAAGATGAACTCTCAATCCTAAATATCTATGACCCAAATACAAGGGCACCTACATACGTAAAAGAAACCTTACAAAAGCTCAAAACACACATTGCGCCTCACACAATAATAGTAGGAGATTTCAACACCCCACTCTCATCAATGGACAGATCATGGAAACAGAAATTAAACAGAGACGTGACAGACTAAGAGAAGTCATGAGCCAAATGGACTTAACGGATATTTATAGAACGTTCTACCCTAAAAGCAAAAGGATATACCTTCTTCTCAGCTCCTCATGGTACTTTCTCCAAAATTGACCATATAATTGGTCAAAAAACAGGCCTCAACAGATACAGAAAGATAGAAATAATCCCATGCGTGCTATCGGACCACCACGGCCTAAAGCTGGTCTTCAATAACAATAAGGGAAGAATGCCCACATATACGTGGAAACTGAACAATGCTCTACTCAATGATAACCTGGTCAAGGAAGAAATAAAGAAAGACATTAAAACTTTTTAGAATTTAATGAAAATGAAGGTACAACATACCCAAACTTATGGGACACAATGAAAGCTGTGCTAAGAGGAAAACTCATAGCGCTGAGTGCCTGCAGAAAAAACAGGAAAGAGCATATGTCAGCAACTTGACAGCACACCTAAAAGCTCTAGAACAAAAAGAAGCAAATACACCCAGGAGGAGTAGAAGGCAGGAAATAATCAAACTCAGAGCTGAAATCAACCAAGTAGAAAAAAAAAGGACCATAGAAAAAGAATCAACAGAACCGAAAGTTGGTTCTTTGAGAAAATCAATAAGATAGATAAACCCTAGCCAGACTAACGAGAGGACACAGAGAGTGTGTCCAAATTAACAAAATCAGAAATGAAAAGGGAGACATAACTACAGATTCAGAGGAAATTCAAAAAATCATCAGATCTTACTATAAAAAGCCTATACTCAACAAAACTTGAAAATCTACAGGAAATGGACAATTTCCTAGACAGATACCAGGTACGAAGTTAAATCAGGAACAGATAAACCAGTTAAACAACCCCATAACTCCTAAGGAAATAGAAGCAGTCATTAAAGGTCTCCCAACCAAAAAAGAGCCCAGGTCCAGACGGGTTTAGTGCAGAATTCTATCAGACCTTCATAGAAGACCTCATACCAATATTATCCAAACTATTCCACAAAATTGAAACAGATGGAGCACTACGAATTCCTTCTATGAAGCCACAATTACTCTTATACCTAAACCACACAAAGACCCAACAAAGAAAGAGAACTTCAGACCAATTTCCCTTATGAACATTGACATAAAAATACTCAACAAAAATTCTGGCAAACCGAATCCAAGAGCACATCAAAACAATCATCCACCATGATCAAGTAGGCTTCATCCCAGGCATGCAGGGATGGTTTAATATCGGAAAACCATCAACGTGATCCATTATATAAACAAACTGAAAGAACAAAACCATGATCATTTCATTAGATGCTGAAAGCATTTGACAAAATTCAACACCCCTTCATGATAAAAGTCCTGGAAAGAATAGGAATACAAGGCCCATACCTAAACATAGTAAAAGCCATATACAGCAAACCAGTTGCTAACATTAAACTAAATGGAGAGAAACTTGAAGCAATCCCACTAAAATCAGGGACTAGACAAGGCTGCCCACTCTCTCCCTACTTATTCAATATAGTTCTTGAAGTTCTAGCCAGATCAATCAGACAACAAAAGGAGATCAAGGGGATACAGATCGGAAAAGAAGAAGTCAAAATATCACTATTTGCAGATGATATGATAGTATATTTAAGTGATGCCAAAAGTTCCACCAGAGAACTACTAAAGCTGATAAACAACTTCAGCAAAGTGGCTGGGTATAAAATTAACTCAAATAAATCAGTAGCCTTCCTCTACACAAAAGAGAAACAAGCGGAGAAAGAAATTAGGGAAACGACACCCTTCATAATAGACCCAAATAATATAAAATACCTCGGTGTGACTTTAACCAAGCAAGCAAAAGATCTGTACAATAAGAACTTCAAGACACTGAAGAAAGAAATTGAAGAAGACCTCAGAAGGTGGAAAGATCTCCCATGCTCATGGATTGGCAGGATTAATATAGTAAAAATGGCCATTTTACCAAAAGCGATCTACAGATTCAATGCAATCCCCATCAAAATACCAATCCAATTCTTCAAAGAGTTAGACAGAACAATTTTCAAATTCATCTGGAATAACAAAAACCCAGGATAGCTAAAACTATCCTCAACAATAAAAAGGACTTCAGGGGAATCACTATCCCTGAACTCAAGCAGTATTACAGAGCAATAGTGATAAAAACTGCATGGTATTGGTACAGAGACAGACAGATAGACCAATGGAACAGAATTGAAGACCCAGAAATGAATCCACACACCTATGGTCACTTGATTTTTGACAAAGGAGCCAAATCCATCCAATGGAAAAAAGATAGCATTTTCAGCAAATGGTGCTGGTTCAACTGGAGGTCAACATGTAGAAGAATGCAGATCGATCCATGCTTATCACCCTGTACAAAGCTTAAGTCCAAGTGGATCAAGGACCTCCACATCAAACCAGACACACTCAAACTAATAGAAGAAAAACTAGGGAAGCATCTGGAACATATGGGCACTGGAAAAATTTTCCTGAACAAAACACCAATGGCTTATGCTCTAAGATCAAGAATCGGACAAATGGGATCTCCATAAAACTGCAAAGCTTCTGTAAGGCAAAGGACACTGTGGATTTAGGACAAAACGGCAACCAACAGATTGGGAAAAGATCTTTACCAATCCTACAACAGATAGAGGCCTTATATCCAAAAATATACAAAGAACTCAAAAAAAAGTTAGACCGCAGGGGAGACAAATAACCCTATTAAAAAATGGGGTTCAGAGCTAAACAAAGAATTCACAGCTGAGGAATGCCGAATGGCTGAGAAACACCTAAAGAAATGTTCAACATCTTTAGTCATCAGGGAAATGCAAATCAAAACAACCCTGAGATTTCACCTCACACCAGTGAGAATGGCTAAGATCAAAAACTCAGGTGACAGCAAATGCTGGCGAGGATGTGGAGAAAGAGGAACACTCCTCCATTGTTGGTGGGATTGCAGACTGGTACAACCATTCTGGAAATCAGTCTGGAGGTTCCTCAGAAAATTGGACATTAAACTGCCTGAGGATCCAGCTATCCCTCTCTTGGGCATATACCCAAAAGATGCCCCAACATATAAAAAAGACACGTGCTCCACTATGTTCATCGAAGCCTTATTTATAATAGCCAGAAGCTGGAAAGAACCCAGATGCCCTTCAACAGAGGAATGGATACAGAAAATGTGGTATATCTACACAATGGAATATTACTCAGCTATCAAAAACAACGAGTTTATGAAATTTGTAGGCAAATGGTTGGAACTGGAAAATATCATCCTGAGTGAGCTAACCCAATCACAGAAAGACATACATGGTATGCACTCATTGATAAGTGGCTATTAGCCCAAATGCCTGAATTACCCTAGATGCCTAGAACAAATGAAACTCAAGACGGATGATCAAAATGAATGCTTCACTCCCTTCTTTAAAGGGGAACAAGAATACCCTAGGCATGGAAGATAGAGGCAAAGATTAAAACAGAGACTGAAGTAACATCCATTCAGAGCCTGCCCCACATGTGGCCCATATATATACAGCCACCCAATTAGACAAGATGGATGAAGCAAAGAAGTGCAGAAGTGTAGATCGCTCCTGAGAGACACAGCCAGAATACAGCAAATACAGAGGCGAATGTCAGCAGCAAACCTCTGAACTGAGAATAGGACCCCCGTTGAAGGAATCAGAGAAAGAACTGGAAGAGCTTGAAGGGGCTCGAGACCCTATATGTACAACAATGCCAAGCCACCAGAGCTTCCAGGACTAAGCCACTACCTAAAAGACTATACATGGACTGACCCTGGACTCTGACCTCATAGGTAGCAATGAATATCCTAGTAAGAGCACCAGTGGAAGGGAAGCCCTGGGTCCTGCTAATACTGAACCCCAGTGAACTAGACTGTTGGGGAGGCGGCAATGGGGGGGGGTGGGGAGGGAACACCCATAAGGAAGGGGAGGAGGAGGGGATGTTTGCCGAAACCAGGAAAGGAATAACACTCGAAATGTATATAAGAAATATTCAAGTTAATAAAAAATAAAAAAAAAAAGAACATTTTTGTACTATAATCCCTCATATTTTATATTTTTAAGTCAATAAAATTTATCTAATTGAAAAAAAAAAGTGAAGGTCATTCGAATACCACACATAAGAACAACAATAGCCAAATGCCGATGTACTAAAGAAGTTTCAAGAATTAACAGGGAGCTTCAATGTTAATGTTTTTTTTTTTATTTGAATCAACCCACATAAAGGTAGCAAATGCATTTTTGTAAATGTAAAGGTAACCATCTGGCTAAGCCCATTTATCAGGGTAATTATTGTGTGAATCAATACTAATGACTGCCTTACTTGCTCATATATAAATGCCTCTATTAGGGCTCTAAGAGGGCAAGCAACATTCTCAGTTATTCATAGTCATTTAAGTTTTTATAAGACAAAAAAGCAAAGGGAAGATACATTTCCACTACTGAACACTTGAACAGCTGAGCCTAGTGAAGAAAACAAATGACACAAAATAATTAGAGCTCCAGAACATGAATTTCACCAGCCTGAGACGTCCTTCTTTATCCCCCTGTAGATCCCATTCTGTTTTGTCTCCTTTCTCCAGCACTTGAGTAAATGGGAAGTTTAAGAGACAATGCCTCTTAGGTGAATGAATTCATCTCCCCAACAACCTTGAATTAAAAGCTGCCTTTTTTTTTTTTTTGTGACGGCTGTTTTTTTTTTTTTTTTTTTTTTTAATCTTGTCACAATAGTTAGGTAACAGCTTTTTTATTATTATTATGACGAGATGGGATTACTCATAGGCTCATTCTTTTTTTTTTTTCCAGTAATGTATCTTTCCTCAAGTTTGTGGTCCCACTAGCTGATACTACTGTGTACTGACCCAATGTCTCAGGGACTTTCCTACCATTACCCTTACCAGATGCTATGCCCAGATGACCACACACTTCTTTCTAGGGATGCATTTCTCCTCCTTGCTGCTCTAGCTAATGGCAGTTCTCCAATCCACCATGTTACACAGTTGTTGTGAATAATCACATCTTCATAGACATTGGCCTTCAGAAGCTGGAGCAGTGCCTTCCGGAGTAGCGATCACAACAATCACTGATTTTTTGCCTGGCTTTGCTGGTCATCCTCCTACCCGTGACTCACAGGTCACACTTGTCAGCTCAAACAGTACCATCTGTGTTATTCTGAGTCTCTTTCTCACCAGGTTCCCCTTGTCTCTGCTCATGCCCTTTGCCCTTATTTCCTGCTGCCTCATTGTGGTTGCTATCTGCTGAGGATCTGCTGTGTGGAGGCCAGGCTCAAAGCTCTCTCCACCTACGAAATCCACCTACATCTTGTCAACCAGCCACGTTGTCTAGAAACCTCTGTCAAAGGAATCTTAGGAAAGAACCACATTTCTCAATGTTATGGATTAAGTGCTCCCATGTTAAATCCCCCAAAGAACAAGCATGTGAACAGTATACTTAAGCAGTTAGCAACGGAAATAAAGCACTCCTAATTGTTCTTTTCTAACTCCTCCAGAGACCAGGAAAAAAAAAAAAAACAGAAACTTAACCCATTATGTCAATTTAGTTTTTAATGATATGCATTTATTTTATGAATATAAAGATTTTACTTACACACATGTATGTAGGCCACATGCATGTCATGTCCTCAGAGGCCAAAATGGGGGGGCAGGGGGAATCAGGTCCCTTGAACCTGGAAGTATAGGTGGTTGGATAAGACTTCCCATGTGGCTTCTGAGAAATGAATCCAGCTCCCTCTCAAGAGCAGCAAGTGTTCTCATCCACTGTGCCATCACTCCAGCCCCTCAGTATATTTTTAAAGTAAATTCCATGACACCTGTCAGTGAGCACTCACTCTATGGTCACTACTAGGCACTCATTGACAGGTAGACTGTGGGTATTAATGTTGTTTTAAGCCAAATTATGATGTGAAGCCATCTATGGCCAAAACAGTTCACAAAGGAATAACAGTAGTATGTTTATGAAAGTGAACACCAAATACTTATTCATAATAGCCCATGAGTGACCCCCCTTTTGTCTTTAAAGATGGTATTACTCTAATTCTTGAGATTTGGATATTTTTAAATGTCTCTCAGTGGCTTTAACATGCTGCTTCAGATCATTTTTAAGTTAGAGTTTGAGAACTTCATGTATAATGTGTTTTGCTCCAACCCATTCCCTCCTCTCTCCTTCTTTAGATCCTGCACCACCATTACGCACCATTACTTTTCACTCCCAACTTCATGTGCTCTTTCCTAAGCTCTCTGAGTCCATTTAATGCTGTCAGGGTAAACTTCTCTCCTGAAGTATGAACCGTAGGATTCGTAAGGAATTCTGTTTTCCTAGTCAGATATCTTTGATCTTACCATACCAGGTAGATAAAATTTATATACAAGATGGTGGCTTACACAATAGCCTTTGTTCCTTGTATAACAATTTATAGACATCGGTTCTAATTGAGCCTAAAAGAGAAATAGCCACTGAATTTTCACATTTAGGTGATATGTCTGATGCCAAAAAGTACCTAATGTATGGAAAACAATTTCTCTTTTGATATGTGGTTTTCAAAACAAGTAACTGTAGCATATATTGGAATTTCTCATCTTAAAGTAGTTTGCATACTGTGAATATTAATGAATGCTTCACAGTCAATGTTGTTTTGACAAATATTAAATTTCCATCATATCAATTTCCTATTAAAAGTCTAAACAGAAAATGCTATTCCTTTGCCTTCTGTTTCTCTGCCTTCTCTTCCATGATGTGCCCAAGCAACCCTCTGGCCATTTCAACTCCCGTTTTTCATACACATTTATGAGTTTTAGCATTTCTGCTCGTCCCAAGAGTCTTCCTGGCCAAGACTACAATTATTTTTCTCCTTTTTTCCCCGCATTTAATAAGAAACAATATGCCTGCTCAATCGTTCACAAGTAACACTTATTAAACATTTTCTATCATAATAAGTCATGGGTTTTTCTTGTCTTAACGTTGAACAACTAACTCCAGAATTCTTCGATGACAGCACATCTAAAAGGTTGCTTCTGAACTTCTATCTGTGACTCAGCATTTTCCTGGGTAGATGGATCTTTGGTCTCAACAATTTCTATTTCACTTCTTAATTTACATCCCAAAAAATAGATCAAGCCTAAGATTAAGATAACAAAGTCATAAAAAGATATGCGCACCTATAGTCTTAATGCTTGAGACAGAGGGGTTATGAGTTGAAATCCAGTCTGAGATATGTAACTATGCTAAATTCAGCTTCAACTACTTAGCAAGAGTCTATATCAAGAAACCAAGGGACAGTGGGTACAGGTAGGTTATAGAGTACTTACCTTACAGAAGTACTTTTGTTGCCACATTGGGCAAGAGAGATGGGACATCTACTTTCTGAGTACTTGCTACCCAAAAGTGATGAGGCAAAACCACTTTAAAGTGATTCATTGATCCAACCGGACCCTCTTTCATTATGAATTCTCCTTTGAACCAATTTTCACAGACACTAAATGGTCAGTAAAATGTCCCTGACACTTTTAAATTGTACATTGTTGGAAGCACCACAGATTAAAGCAAGCTAGCGGATGGTGGGTAGTGAAATCAGAAGAGTCGAGTTCCAGTTCATGCGCTGCATTTATTTGCTGTGGCATCTTAGTAAATTAGTTAATTGCTCTGTGTGATGGTTTCCCCACCATTTAAAGAAAGACAACAATGGCACTTTTTCTCACAGTAGAGCAGGTCTCTTTCAATTGACGGTCAATATGAATTGCTTTTAATAGTTCTGGCACATAGTAAGTTTTTAATCAATATCAAGTACTAGTGTTGTTTTGCTGAAAGCCTCCAAATACTCCTATTCTTGATTTTCCAGTCTATTTTCTCTACGCATCTTCCACTCCAGACCGTACAATGAGAAGACTCACTGGCCTCTTCTCTAATTTTAGAACACAGTAATATCGTATTTCCTTTTGGCTCTCATTTTTATGCCTTTGCTCTTAATCTGTTTGACTCCTATTCCAGTACCTCTGACCTATGTGGGATGTATTTTAAGTGAGTCAGCCTCAATCTTAGGAATGAGTTATGTCCAAAAGCTAACTCATAAGTCATCAACTTGGAACTCAAAGCACGCTTTCTCAGTGAGATGGAGCAGTTACATTCCAAGGGCAGTTCACCAACACGTATTAAAGTCTTCAACCTTTCACTAACCATACTAAGAATGTAGAATCATCTGTTAAAGTGTATCTATTAAAAGATAGGTTTTTATGTTCCTATTTAGGATGCTAATAAACAAAGTTATATGGGATTGCTCCTCTGAAATATAGTAATGATGATGATGATGGTGGTGGTGGTGGCGGTGGTGATATGCATTGCTAATTATGGTGGCTCAAGACTGTATGTAATCCTAATCATTGGGAGGTTGAGGCAAGATCCAAAATTCAAGGCCAGCCAGTTCTGCATAGTGAATTCCAGGCTTCAACCTAGCAAGATACTGTCTAAAAAAAATCATGTTCACTATACACAACAATGGGCTACATAAAGTCAACTTCATACAAGTGCGTCATGTACTTTGGCCATATTCGCCTTCCACTTTGTTCTGTCCTTCCTGCCCCTTCCTTTATAGCCATCCATTCTCCCAGAGAGTCCTGCTTCTACTTTTCCTGTCCTCCATACAGATATGATTTTTACAAACCTGCATAAAGTCTAATATCCTAAAATGACAGAAAACATATGATATTTACATTTCAGTGTCTGATGTATTTTACTCGCTATAAAAGGTCTCATTTGCAAGTGGGAAAAATTATCCAATCTCCTAAGACTAGCTAAACAGAGTCATAATGAGTATCCATGTTTGCTGTTTCAATTGAACAGATCCTTCAAATAATCCTCATAGAGAATGCTAATCTGCCTTGAGGGTCTGCTCCACTCCTTATACACTCTAGGGTGCATATACAGAAAAATAATCACAAAATATCAGCGTGGCAGTCAGAGAAATTCTCTAAAGACTAAAATAACAACTTGCTTATGGGCAGGTGTGGGGGCACACATCTGTAATCCTAGAAGTTAGGCAAGGGAGTCAGGGAAACTGAGATGGTAAGACAAGTTTACCAGTTTCAGGGTAAGCCTGAGTTACCAAGTCACATCTTGTCATAAGAACAAAGAGAGACGAAATCTCCTGTCTGAGCACCAGATATGTGCAATGGCAACTCTACAGACTGTTGGACTCTTTGTTTTTCTTCTATTGCTAATGTTGGATGATTTGGTAATTCTATTTTCTTGTTGCTGTTGTTGTTGTTGTTGTTGTTGTTGTTGTCGTTGTTGTTGTTGCTGCTGTTGTGAAACTCTTTGCAGATCACAAAGGTCTTGAACTCACAGAAATCCATTTGCCTATGCCTGCTGAGTGCTAGGATTCAAGGCATGTGAAACCATGCCTGGCACAATTTGATATAGAAAAGATGACAGTTTTAATAAACTCTTTGAGAGTTTTCCAGTTGGGTAAAGAAGACAGTTTTAGTGGTCTGTTGTAAACAAGTAAAAGTACAAAACCCTGTTTGGTGTTCTTCTAGATACTAACACCAATTCAGCATAACTCTAGTAAGGAGGGTGGAAAGTTCCTTTGGTAATGTGTAAGTCTTGAAAAGCATCAGCAGGGGGGTTGGGGATTTAGCTCAGTGGTAGAGCACTTGCCTAGGAAGCGCAAGGCCCTGGGTTCGGTCCCCAGCTCCAGCTCCGAAAAAATGATAAAAAAAAAAAAAGAAAGAAAGAAAAGCATCAGCAGGCCAGAGTCTGGAGGCTGTTATGCTGTAGTAAGGAACCTTCATTCCTTATTCTACAGGTCAGCAAACCATAACCTGAATACACTAAATCTAGCCCTTAGCTTGAACAGCCCACAAGCTACTAATGCTTTTCAAATTTTTAAGCAATAAATAAAAAGAGCCAAGAAACATTCTATAACAATTTAATGTATCATAAAACGTCTATGCCATTTACTATCTGGCCTTTATAGAAAAAAAAAAAGAGTGAACTCCTCCTATAGGTCATCACTAAAGGGTTTTGAAGAAGCCAGTAAAATGTTTGTCATCTTCTTTTAGAAAGATCACTTTTTCAAACAAATGTGAAGAACTAGTTGAGAGTGTCTAAGATTTGACACCATCCCCATTAGGAGGCCCCTACGATAATCTGAGGGCTCCTATGGACTTGAACTGAACTATAGCACTACAATAGTAAGGGTTTGTCAAAGGCCAAAACTGCAGGATTTTGTATCCTTTCTTTCTTTCTTCCTTTCTTCCTTTCTTTCTTTCTTTCTTCCTTTCTTCCTTTCTTTCTTTCTTTCTTCCTTCCTTCCTTTCTTTTTGACAATGCAGTTTCACTCACATTCAACATGTAGGCTCTCAGAAGCAGAGTTTTTATCACAGATATAAATAGGGGGTCCAAAGAATAAAAAGATCTTGCTCTGAACATCATTCATTTCTTTCTGACATTCAGCGGACAACGACAGACACAGACAGGAATGCATTCAGCACATCATTGTTTTCCACTCCTATACCACAGGCCCTTCTCTGAGAAGAATAGAATTCAGTGGTACATGAAATTGCATTTTGTTCAAACAAAATGCTTTTATTTAAAGATGCTAAATATCTTCTTTTTCCTTTCGTGATCTCAGAGGTTCGCTGATCACCTGTCACTCCTCACAACAGCCTTTAGATGTGTCTCATGCATCATGAATCATGCTATCATGAGACCTAACAGGAAGATAAAAAAAATTGTTCAGAAATATCAGTGACATCAGTTTCTATATTAGAACAAATGAAGAGCAGATAAATGTCCGCTTGGCCCATCCCAACAACATCCTAGAATAATAATATCTATGTTTCGTTCAAGACATTTCATTAATATATTCTCATTTGAGCTTCACAGAAATGTAAACGTCACTTTACAGATGAAAAATACAAGGATCTGGAGACTAAAATGGTCAGCCCACAGTTTAATTGCTGGTTAAATAGTAGAGGCAGGACTAAATCTTAGCTGTACCTTAAAGCTGGGAGATTTAGCACCATTGCTGTAGCCACAAAGGACACAGATCGAAATTTTCTCATCAACACCTTGCTCCTGATATTCACTACCATTCGGAGCTGTGAAGCCTATTGCTGACTCACCCTCTGTTTTTCTGTCTGCTTTGACGTACTCTGCATTAGCCTGAATCCTTCCCTGTCTTATGGTTTCATGAAGAACTCTCCTAACTGACGTGAAGTGAGTACAGCCTACGTGCTTATAATCTCTCAAGCACTCAGCAGCCCTCCTCTCTTCCTGTGTAGGAGACAGTGTCATTTGCCTTTGCTGCTTTCTCATATTACCCTGACTCAAGCTATTAGAGACATTTGTCATTTGCTCTTTGATTGTTTCTCTATTTCTATTCTAATTTCTTTATTCTTTTTCCGTGCTTCCCATTAGTTAGTTCTAAAATTGAAAATATCTATTTTTCTCGTCAAAGCATTTTGCCTCATTTCTTTCCTTGAGAGCTTTCTTTAAATTATTTTTTCATCTGTACCAATATTCTCTGACAGTTTAAAATGAAAGCTGGACTTCTCACCCCTTGGCCATTTCTCATTGTTTTTGGTCCCCTTTCTTATAGGAATTTGCTCATCCTCTGGTTCCTTCTGCCAAATTTCCAAGCTTTTAAGTAATTAATTTTGGGTATTACCATTTCATGGCCAGAAGAAGTGGTAGCTTTCATTTTATATGCTGGCCCTCTACTGTCTCCTGCATATAAATACTGTCAGTTCTACAGAATCAATTCTTTTTTTATGTAAGGATATTGTGAAGTGTCAGCATAAGTATACAAATAATCTTCCTTGTACATTTGTGCACACAATTTTCTAAGTATTGAGCTTTGCTGTTCAGTTTCCAATGATCTCTGGCTCTGCTCCCTTTTCTGAAATGTAATTGAAATGTCCCTTCACTCCGAGACTACTTCATTTTATGAAGAATGTAGAAAGGGCATCGCAGTCTTAATTTACAAAGCCAAGCTATCCTCTTCCCTATCTGGCATCTGTGAGTGTGACTTCCATTTCAGATCGCCTACCTTTCATATACCTTTCATCATGATAATGTTAATGCACAGATTCCAACCCTTTTTTACAGTCAGCCTTCTCCTTACTAATAAGAATCTGAAGCTCAGACACTAAATGTAGACAGTTGACAAGTATTAAAAGCAAGCAATTTGGTATATCGATATAGAGGAAATAAATACAATGGGTAAAGGATATGTAAAACATTTCTTTAAGATAGGTAGGATGAGATCATATTGTAAAGTACACTGCTAATTGAAGGACTTTAGACCATTGGAAGTTTTAAAGACAGGAACAACACTGCAATTCTCTAATTCTTCACTGAAAGTCTAGATGAGTGGGTCAAAGATAATCCCATAAAGAAGTATTACTCTCAAGGTAGGAAAAGGAAGAGGAAAGAGAAAGAAAGGGAAGGAGTGAAAGAGTTGGGGAAGAGAGCATAGTGGTTTTTGTCAAAACCAATAGATTCAGTTTTAGATATAACTGAGTATAAAGTGTTTGAAAACCACCTAGGATATTCACCAAATATTATAATATAGGGTCTGATCTAGAAGGTGTACAGGTAAATATTAGAAGTAAATCAAAATGGGGTTGGGGGAATGACCTTGCTAAAAAACTCGAGAAAAAAAAATCAGAAAAGAACATATATGCAGAAGACCCATACTTGAACGGCAGGGAAAAAATGAATAGGTTATAGAGAAAAGCATTTGTAGGAATGGTAGTAAAAGCATATGAAAGCTAAAATAGGTATTGGAGCTAACAAAAAAGATAATTTAAAGGATACTCCAGATATATGGGAGAGGATTTCCGAGAAACATTCAGTTTGCTCAGTAAAAACCTTCAAACAAGATGCTGTATCTGGAGAATGGGGAGTGAGAAAGAAAAGACAACAACACACTCTATTTTCTAGTGAAGTTTGGAGATGCAAAAGAGGAAGGCAATGAGGTGGGTCATGAATTAATTCATCAGGATTTTGAAACAGTAGCTTTTAAGATTAGAGGGTCTTCTGGATAATTGTAAACACAGAAAAAGGATGCTGGTACAAGTAGGAAATGTATATTCCTACTAGAAGGAAGATGTGGTGGGACGGAAAAAAGAGAGAAGAAGGAAATGAGAAAAGAATACCCAAGGACTTGAAAGTACCATGTAAATTAGAAGCATGGAATGCTCCATTGCAGTGAAATCCTGACAGACCATGCTGAGGTAGAATTAGCTTGCCATGCTCTTGCTTCTGTCAATTCTGGCACAAAAGAAAGGATGTCCTTCTTCCTTGGAGATAAAAGAAATCAGAAGTCCAGATACAGAAAACAATTTAACTTAAAAAGGAGATAGATAGATAGATAGATAGATAGATAGATAGATAGATAGATAGATAGATAGATAAAAGGGAGTTTTCTTCAGTCTAAATTTCCAGCTCTCCTCCTAATTCTGTGACTAGGGCTCCATCTGCAGGATGCTTTGGTACTTTCATATCTGTCTCTCACTCCCCTCCTAGCTTTGCAATTTTTAGGCCCTTTCTTTTTGCTTTCAGTAAACACTAACTTTACTGCCAGCTGTTCCTTGTGTCTCTAATAATTTTGTTATTTTCCATTGTTTTTCTCCTTCCCTAATATCTATTTTTAATTCTTCTTTTCAATACAAGCTTTTCATTCTTACATACTTTCTGAATCTTTAAACTCCTTTTTATACAAACTTTCCTGAGTAATGAAGACTATATCCAGTTATTACTGCATTACTGTTAGCATTCAGGAGGCTTAATTATGATAAGAAGTGAGAGCCACAGATGAGATAGTAAAGGGAAAATCCTTGAACGACCAGAAGTTCATTCTAAGGGCAGTGATGAAATTGGTTGCTATCATGATCAAACTAGATGGAATGTACTAGAACAGAAAGTGGACTGGAGGTACACAGGAGACACATTGAGGAAATTGAAGAAGGATTTCATCAAGCATAACTTTGCTCCGTTGCCACAAGCTCAGATAAAATCTCATTTAAGAATCACTAAAACATATTTTGAAGCCTTAATAAACCAATGTATGTGGTTGAAATGGCAAGGTCTGTTTTTGACTCTAGTCTCTTGAGTAAACTGGAGAACAAGGTCTCTCTGAGCTGGCTATGAGAAAAGTCCACTTGTCGGTCCAACCTCATTATTGTTTAGTCTCTAGAAGTTGGACAAAGTGTACCAGCATGGAATAGGGAGAGGAAAGCACACAAACCTCCACTGTAATTTGTTGTTAGTCTATCCCTTGATTTCTAAAGAACAGCCCTGGAGGAAATAGCTAAAGAGAGGAACACTGAACAAAGGGTAGTAAGAGACAGAAAATATGAGGAGCTCAGCATGGCCTTCTCCTTATACTCTAGGGTAAAGATCTCTGTGTGGTAATTTCTCACAAAACAGGGAGAAACGAAGCCTTGAACAACCATAATGCTCTGTGGGAAATGTTGCAGGAGAGGAAAACAAAACTATGACACTGTTTACACATTGTCTAGGCTTAGAGGATAAAGAGAAGAAGGGAGTGCTTCCTGGAAGGGGCAACATCTGAAATGAATTTGGGAAAGTGGGTTGTAATTGAATTGCACGTGGACCAGAAAATAGCCTGACCTAGGTGTGGAGGTTATGAAAACAGAGAATTGCGTGAAAACTCAATGAATTTCTGTTTGACTGCACTGTAGTCTAAAGGAGTTCTGTAGAGCACATAGGGGGAGGGGGTGTGGAGATAAGCTAGCCCACTAAACAGGAAGCACACTGTGAAAGGCTCTCTGTGATGCTACACTATGTACTCTGACCCTAGTAGCTAAGTTCCATGAAATCATAGAATATATATGTTCCATGGATGGGCTCGTCCCCAATTTCTCTGAAGTGGTACATAGCACAGAAGCAGATACCTTAAAAGGAGCATAAATAAAATCCCACAGAAAGGTATTCAAAAGTCATTCTGAAAGCAAAGAAATCCCTTAAAAAGTTTCACCCAAAGTGACATATTTAGATTTAGCTAGAGTCTGGATGCTGCTGGGGGGATAAATGGGAGGAGTCAGTATTGAACATAGAAAGGACGTCAATTAGGGCTATTACAGAAGTCTAGGCTAGACAAGATCATGGCCAGGAGTGAGAAACTGCTTTTAACTTGGGTAAATTCAGGAGATATTTAGGAAACAGAATTAAAATGGCAGTATAATTCGATGAGAGAGAAAATAAAAGAAGGACATTTCAAAGATGGTACACCAGTTTCAAAATTTGAACAAGGAGACGTTCTTTATTGAGATGGGGGAATGCTTTAAAATAAGCAGGCAATCCTGTTCAGAGGAGAAAGCGTATGATAGCAGAGGCTGTGCCATGGGGTGAGGTTGGAAAGAATCTGTATGGAAATGAATGAAAGAAATATATTGGGATTTTTTATTTAATCTTACACAATTTCATATATACACACAGATAAATAATTTTACTTTGTTCACTTTATTCTCATTATTTTCTCTTATCTTTTCTCCATCCCATTGAATCCCCTCTAACTCCCGTCAAAGCTCCTCTGGCTTGATGTCTTTTTTCAAAGAAATGTTAATTCTATGTTGAAACCTTTCAGTTTCATTTGGATAGTCAACTAATAGACAGTTGGATATTTACATGAATATCGGAAGAAAATGTAGAAATTTAGATGCTAGAGTCTACATACAGATGGTAGCTCAGATATGCCTCTATATTGGTTGTTCCTGTAATAATTCTTATATTTATAGCTTAATGAACTCTGCTAAGCCGCTATATTTTGAATTCATAATAAGTAGTCTTCTTACTAAATGTTCCCTGTCACAGCCCAAACTCCAGAAGCAACACCTGATAAATCCCTCCGATGACTAGGCAAATTTCCCTGTACTTTATAACTACTTTGGTTTGTCCTTTCATATAAATAAATAAATAAATAAATAAATAAATAAATAAATAAATAAATAAATAACACTCAACATCTAACGGTATAAGGGTGCCCTCTGGTGTCCAGTGACTAGGCAAATTTCCCTGTACTTTATATCTACTTTGGTTTGTCCTTTCATATAAATAACACTCAACATCTAACGGTATAAGGGTGCCCTCTGGTGTCCATCTAGGAGATATCCAGATAATCCCTACACTGATAATGATGTCTTCTTCTATGTAAAAACCCATACATATAATTATATATATTGCATAAATTGTATATATGTATATTTATATATACCTTTTAATAGCCCAGACAGTTATGTGGTAGCCTGTGATGCCATTTGGTGAACAGAAAAGCAAAGCCCTGTGATCTAGGTTCTCAAGAAGCCTCATAGAGAAGTAACAAGATAAATTAATTAGATTCATATTATTGTATGAATAACAACCCCTAAGCCATGAATGCTGTGTGTATGCAAAATGAGAGAAACAGAGTCAGCCACTCACTTCTGACTAAAGGAGGGATAAGCTACATTACCCACAGGTGCAAAGACCAACACCGAAAACACTTTACCTTCAAATAATGTTCCTATGCAAAGACACATTTATGCCCTCTTACTATTCAAACTGCTGTAAAAGTTTTGAGATTTTTCCTCATTTATTTCTTTTATTTCTGAGGTAATATAATTAGCTCATTTCTCCCTTCTCTTTCCTCCTTCCAAACCCTCCAATACACCCTTCTGTGTTCTCTTTCAAATACATGGGCCTCCCTCTATTTTCATGAACTGTTGTTACATGGACATATGTGCATTATATGTACACGTATATACATATATATTCCTATATATAACCTGTTCTATCTGAGTAATGTTACTCACGTGTGTGTTTCTGAGCTCACCATTTAGACTAAATAACTAATTGGTGTGCTCTTTACTAGGAAGACTACTTCTCCCATGCTCAGCAGTCCTTAGTTACCTGTAGTTCTTTGTGTAGGGTTGAGGCCCCTGAGCTTTCCCCTGGCTACTTTGGCATGTCTACTGATGGGTCCTTATTCAGTTCCCATTTAAGCAGTCATGTTGATGAGGCTTTATGGATGTAACTTCTGACTTTACTGGGAGAGACAATCTCATAGCCGACTTCCCATTCCTCTGGCTCTCTAGCCCCTATTCCAAAACTGTTCCCTGGGCCTTAGATAGAGGAATGTTTTGTGTGTATATCCATTGACACGGTGATTCCCAAGTCTGATTTTGATTGGTTGTAGTGTTCTATAACAGTCTCCATCTGTTGCAAAGAGAAGTTTTCTTAGTGAGAGGTGAGGACTACACTTGATTGTGGGTATAACATAGTTAGGGATTATGCTAGTTTAGGAAAGTGATGGTTGATGGTAGGCTCTCCTCCAAGATCAGTGACTTCATTGCCATGGGTACTTTGCTAACCTTCCAGGACCAGACAAAGATCATATATCCTGCCCAAACTTCCAATATAGTATCATGCAGCAAACTAGTAGATAAAACAGTAAATAACTTTAATAACTCAAAGAAACAACACACCACCCACAGCCCCTATATATGTGTTGTGTTGTTGCTTTTAGTATTAGAATTGACCTTATCTGGCTTCCTTTTTCTTTTCATAATTTCAACCTTTAGGCACTATAATTCCTTCTGTACACAAGTTCTCAATCATTCAACTCATTATTATACTTAAATAAGGGAGCTATGTTTTCTCATGTAGTCTTTGGTGTTTCTGATATGGCATAAACTTTGAAGAGTAATATCCAAGGCTTCTACAGCCATGATATTACTCATGGGTGAGCAGAATGCAACCAATAGTTTGTTCCTAGGTAAGCATATGTGCAAGCAACATTTTGTGGAATACTTCTGATTATTTCTGCCTTCTGACAACTCAATATTAGTTCAACCCATTTCAAAGAAATGGTTCCACCATAAAACATTCTTTCACATAAGAAGCCTCATTCAAAGAAATAAAGTTTATATTGGGAAACTTTTCCTCAGTAAAACAATAATAGAAGAAAAGATTTTAGCTTGATAAATAGTATCATAAGAACAACAAATACTAGTACTTTTATTAAAATTGAAAGATGGGATCCTTTGTTCCTAAGAATGGGAACAAAGCAAATGTATCAATTTTTACCATATTTGTCCTAGTCTTAAAAAATTTAGCTAGCACCATAAGGCAAGATGTAAAAAGAAAGATATATGTAATATCAGAAAGAAATAAACAAAACAGAAAATATTTCGGATAACATGGTTGTCTACATCCCATATGAACACAGAACTGGTGGAGATACAGGTTCAAGAAAAAAATCAACATACAAAGGCAAAAATAACTTTTTTATACTCACATGAATAAGTGCACACCAAAATTCAATAGTACAGTAGAATTTATAATTGCTTTAAAAAATGAAGGTCATGGGGCTGGTAAGATGACTCACTATTAAGAAGCCTGCAAAAAAGCCTGAAAGCCTTTTCAATCCCCCAAATCCATGTGGTTGGATGGAAGAAAATGACCCCTCTACTTTCTCCTCATACTATACACACAAGCACGCTTTTTAAATGTGCAAAATGCTTTGAGAAGGATTTAAGTATAAACCTAGCATAATATGCAAAGGGATTATATACTTAAAGCTGCATAATGTTGGTGACAGTAATAAAAAGCACCTAAGAAATGAAGTGGCATAGGATGTTTTTGATTTTTTTAAGTGATTCATCAAACAAAACATTTGAATTCTCAGTAATAAAGATATTTAGTCTGCTTGAATAAATATATATATACTTAATATAATATCTACACAATAAATATGATATATTAAAATATAATATAAAATATAATATAGAGTATATAAATAATCAATATATGTACTGTTAAATAGATATAAGATAGGTAACTTTTAAAAAGATATAAGTATGATATAGAAAACTTGGGCTCAGACTTTGATAGATGTTTCTGAAAATTTATGTGAAAAGTCAAAGGAAATAGAAGACCTAAAAACAGATTGGAAAACTATAAAGTGAGAAGAATCAATCTACCTAAATTTAACTTTTATTATATAACTACAGTACAATAATCAGAACTGTGTGATGCTGGTAGAGTGAAAGACATATGGATCAATAAAGTATAAGACAAAATGCAGAAACATAGACACACACGAATTTGCCAATTGATTTGGGGGCGGGGGCAAAGATACAAAAACAGTTTTCTGCAGAAAAGTTATGATAAGTGTTCACACACAGCTATAGACCATGCATGCTAAAATTCTGAGCTGCTCGGAAACATACACACATTAGTACAACAGTAGCATGAATGTTCTGAAGTAACCAAGCACTTCCTGGTTGAATTTGAGGCCCTCTCCTTGGAAGGAAAGGCATGTCTGGTACTGTAGTCTTAATCAAAAGCCTATATCTGAACAGAGGCTGAAGGAACTCCCATTCAGAGCCTGCCCCACATGTGGTGCATACATATACAGCCACCAAACTAGATAAGATGGATGAAGCAAAGAAGTGCAAGCTGACAGGAACCGGATGTAGATCTCTCCTGAGAGACACAGCCAGAATACAGCAAATACATAGGCGAATGCCAGCAGCAAACCACTGAACTGAGAATAGGACCCCCCATTGAAGGAATCAAAGAAAGGACTGAAAAAGCTTGAAGGGGCTTGAGACCCCATATGAAAAACAATGCCAACCAACCAGAGCTTCCAGGGACTAAGCCACTACCCAAAGACTATACATGGACTGATCCTGGGCTCCAAATTCATAGGTAGCAATGAATAGCCTAGTAAGAGCACCAGTGGAAGGGGGAGCCCTTGGTCCTGCCAAGACTGAACCCCCAGTGAACATTATTGTTGGGGGGAGGGTGGTAATGGAGGGAGGATGGGGAGGGGAACACCCATAAAGAAGGGGAGGGGGATGGGTTAGGGGGATGTTTGCCTGGAAACCTGGAAAGTAAGAACAATTGAAATGTAAATAAAGAAATACCCAATTTAATAAAGATGAAAAAAAAGGAATGAAAAACGGAGAAAATCAGCCTATATCTAAGAAATTCTCAGGCCCTTTAAAGGAATTAAAGACTACTGGTGTTTTGATACATGGACATGTGATCAAACTGCCCTGGAAAAGTGTTTTTTATGCCCATAGACCAGGGGGCAACTCCTGGCCTTTGTAAACAAGATCTCTTAGGAAAAAAGTATTGAGGCAACTCACAAACCACACAAACACTGATCTCAGTCAGACAGGGATATTTTGTTGAGCATACATACACCCTGGACAGGGCTACAGGTCAGATCAGGAGCTGACTAGAGCTGACTGCAATGTTGAATCAAGATCCTATAGGGCTTTTTAAGCCTGAGATCTACAAGCATCTATGCCAAGTTATTTCACCAATCAGGATTTAGGGATAGGGAATTTCCATAGGAACAAGTCTGTGTTGTACATTTATCCTGCTCCCATTTTGGTTGGGGTATGCAACTGTGGCAAGGGACTTCCCTGGTCTAATATTCATGTCTTGTCAACCCGGATGGGACTTGTTTAACATTAGTGTCTCAACTTGCCAGTGAGAGTGTCAGTTAACCATGTATATGTCTCTTTCTGCCAAGTAGGATGTCAGTTCCCAAAGAGGTCTCAGGAACTTAAACTTTACACAATCCCTACTCAAAATGGAAGTCTTATTCTAAATAGGTGCAGGTGTCTTTCTTATGTTGGGGTCCATCCCAAGGACAGCTTATAAAGGTAAAAGACATAAAAGTTTATACATAGGTTCAGGAAGTGCTACTGGGTGGTTAGTTCAGGTCCAAGCTTTTTTGTGGCTAACTATACAAAGCAGTTCTAACTGAAATCTGTTGTGACACAGAACATCCTCCAACAGCATATGAGAAAGTTTCTCCAAGGCATTAGTAATAACACAAAATGGCAGATTAGACAAGTCATAGTTATCTAGGCCTTAACATATTACCTAGGTCTTAACAGAGAGGGAGGAGGGAGAAGGGGAGGAGGGGAGGAGAGGAAGGAGAGGGAGGAGAGAGAGAGAGAGAGAGAAGAAAGGTCTCTTTTGGCACTGGGAGAGAGTCAAAGCAGGAACTCATAACTAGTCAAATCACTGGGAATATGTGACTACTGAGTGCTCAGCTCTAAACAGGGCATCTGTTTTACTCTGAGTTTTGAGGAACATCCTGGAAGGCAGGGTGGAAAGAAAGAGGGAGGCGGGAGGATAGGGAGGAAGGAAGTAAAGCACTGTCTTCTGGATGCTTCATAGCCAATGCAATCGTGAACACACAGAAGCTGTGAATACCTGCACAAGAAATTCTCTCTCTCTCTCTCTCTCTCTCTCTCTCTCTCTCTCTCTCTCTCTACTCTCTCTGTGTGTGTGTGTGTGTGTGTGTGTGTGTGTGTGTGTCTCAGTCTCTCTCTCTCAAGAGAGGGGAGGAGGAAGGAAGGAAAGATGGATGGATAGATGGATGGACGGATGGAAGAAAAGGAGGGATCTAAGGGTAGTATGGAGATGTATTGAGAAAAAGAGAGAGGCAGGAGTGGAATTGGATGACGGTGCTGAGGGTGAATGTAATCACAATGCACTCTTTACAAGTATGAAATATTGCTCAATATTAATAAATTAGCAAATGAAACACAGTTCATCAATTGTTCTTTGGGCCATTTGTTTCAGAGAAATGAACCTTATTATTGCACTAACTCTTTCTAAGAAGTGAATAAAGTTTCTGCCCCAGATAAAACATCAATCACTGTTTCTTAGGAGCAAAGAAACAGTTGCACCTAAGTCTAGCCTAGTGAGCCAATGAGTTTAATTGTGGTTAATTCACAAGAGTGTATGTAAGGGGTTACTTACAGGAACAGAGGCAAGGTACGAGTGTCTACACCACAGAAACATCCCCCTCACACACACAGCAATATTTAACTACTTAACCCTTAAGGGACTTAACTACTTAACCCTGTTGTGCTAACTGCTAATCATCATGTGGGCCCAATCTTGTGATGGTCTTGTATATACAATAAAGCTGTTCTAATTTCAAGACATCATTGACCATGCCAAGCCCAAAGAATGGCACTCCACAAATCTCTCCTTCTCTCCTTTCTCCAAATGTTTGTAGCAGTTTTTTTTTTTCATACAGAGAAGAACTGAGAACAACCCGAATGGCCTTGAATGGATGAATGTACCAGGTGATGCAATGGCTTGCAAACCATGATATACCAGGGAGCACTTGTAAGTAATAAAGTGAAGCAGGCTATGAATAGTGCTTGTTGAACCCGAATGACTCTCCAGACAACTATTCCCTAAATGTTCACATGCAATATGATTCCATTTATGTAACATTTTTAAATTATATAGAAATGGAAAACAGACTAGTGGTTACCAGTGGGGAAAGTGAGGTGGGGAACCCAGGGTTGGTGGTGCACACTCCTAATCCTAGCATTCAGGAGGCAGAGACAGGTGGATTTCTGTGAGCTCAAGGCCAGTCAGGACTATAAAGTGAAATCACATCTCAAGAAGAAGAAAAAAAGACAAGACAGAAGGAAGGAAGAAAAGAAATAGGTATTGGAAATAAAAGGTGTTGGGTAAAACAATAAAAGAGCCATACAGGGGATTCTTGTGCAGAAAATGTTCTGTAATTGCATGGCCTTGATATCAATATCCTATTTGTGGTACTGTATGATACTTTTCTTTTTTTTTCCATCTTTATTAACTTGAATATTCCTTATTTACATTTCGATTGTTATTCGCCTTCCCGGTTTCAGGCCAACATCCCCCAACCCTTCCCCTCCTTCTGGATGGGTGTTCCCCTCCCATCCTCCTCCCATTACAACCCTCCCCAACAATCACGTTCACTGGGGGGTTTAGCCTTGCAGGACCAGGCTTCCCTTCCAGTGGTGCTCTTACTAAAGGCTACTCATTGCTACCTATGAGGTTGGAGCCCTAGTCAGTCCATGTATAGTCTTTGGGCATGGCTTAGTCCTGGAAGTCTGGTTGGTTGACGTTGTTATTCATATGGGGTCTCAAGCCCCTTCAAGCTCTTTCAGTCCTTTCTAAGATTCCTTCAACAGGGTTCCCGTTCTCAGTTCAGTGGTTTGCTGCTGGCCTATGTATTTGCTGTATTCTGGCTGTGTCTCTCAGGAGAGATCTACATCCGGTTCCTGACGGCCTGCACTTCTTTGCTTCATTCATCTTATCTAGATACTTTTCTTAATAATGATGGAAATTGAGTAAATGACACACTGTCAATTTGCATTATATTTTACAACTACATACAAATCTAGACTCATCTCAATAAAAATAACTTAATTAAAAAATTGGTAGCTTTAAATATTCATAAAATCTGTGTGTCTCTAGATAGGCTGATTAGAGACAGACAGACAGAAAGGTAGAAGGGGAGAGAAAAGAGAGGGAAGAAGGATGGGGAGAGGGAAAGAGAAAGGAGAGGGGAAAGGGAGAGAGAATGAGGGAAGGAGGGGGGAGAGGAGAGAGAGAGAGAGAGAGAGAGAGAGAGAGAGAGAGAGAGAGAGAGCAGCAAAGTTCCTTCAAGTGTTTTATATGTATTGCCAGGTATGTTAGAGCTGGATCACATGGTGTTTGTTAGTTTGTTCTGATTTTTTTGAGACACGGTTTCACTGTGTAGCCCCAGCTATCCTGGAACTCACTCTGTAGACCAGGCTCGCCTAGAACTCCCGCTCCTGCCTCCTGAGCACTGAGATTAAAGGTGTGCACCACCACCATCCAGATCTTTATTTATTTATTTTTTGAGGAGCCTACACACAAATTTCCAATCTTCATATAGGTTTCCATAGTAGCTGCATATATGAAATTCCCCAACATCAAAGAGAAAAAAATAAATAAAGAGAAAGAATTCAGAAACTACCAATATGAGACATAAAGTATTACAAATGCTATAGATAGGAAAAGCATAAATGGTATATTGTTTAAATCAATTTGTTTGTGATGCTATAACATATCACCACAGACTAGATGACTAAAATAACAAATGTGATTTCAAACAGATTTGAATGCTGGGAAGTTCTCATATTGCTTCTTATACTGCACTGTATTAGTTTCCTGTGCTCAACTACCTCAGAAGAAGCAATTATGTGGGAAAGTTGTGCCTTGTTGCTATAACCAAATGTCTGGCAAAAGCAGCTTAAGAAATAGATATAGCTATCCCTGAGAGACACAGCCAGGGCATTGTCAAATAAGAGTACATTGCTAAGCAGGTAAACCATTAATTGAACTGAGAACAGGATCTTGTTGGAGGAATTAGAAAAAAGGAATGAAAGAGCTGAATGGGCTTGCAACCCCATAAGAACAACAATGCCAACCAAC
Organism: Rattus rattus; assembly: GCF_011064425.1. Lineage (NCBI taxonomy): Eukaryota > Metazoa > Chordata > Mammalia > Rodentia > Muridae > Rattus > Rattus rattus. The sequence continues at coordinate 112,302,816 of NC_046172.1, forward strand.
CAGAGCTCCCAGGGACTAAACCACTACCCAAAGACTATACAAGGATTGACCCAGGGCTCCAACTGCATCGGTAGCAGAGGAAGGCCTTGTTGGGCACCAATGGGAGGAGAAGCCCTTGGTCCTGCCAAGGTTGGACCCCCAGTGTAGGGAAATGTCAGGGGGGAAGGGGGTGAATGGGGAGGGGTGGAAGAGTAGGGGGATGGAATAAGGGGCGTATGGATGGGAAACTGGGAACAGGAATAACATTGGAAATGTAAATAAAAAATATCTGATAAAAGAAAAAAATAGAAAGTCATTTGTGCTTAAAATTTAAAGTTACAGTTGGAAAATCATGGAGAAAGAAGGATGAATTAATTGATCACAAGGATCTGGTTATTAAATCCCATTTTTCCATCAAGCCTCCAACTCCTAAAAATTCTACAGTATTCTAAAATGGTATCACCAACCAGAGACTTTATATTTGAGTATCTGAGCTTGTCAGGATACACTTCACACTCAAATCACAAAAATACTAATGTCAGTCAAGCTACACTTCTTTGTTGTTGGGGGGTGTTCTTTTATTTTATATGTTATTAGAAATAGATTTTTTCATACAATATATACTGATTATGATTTATCCTTTGGTAACTCATGCCAGATCTTCCCTGGCTCCCAATTCACCTAACAGATCCAAACAGCATCTAAAATGACTATAAAATAAAACAGACTGGCATAGGATGAATCAGACAAACTAGAAGGAGAAAAAGCACAAGAAACACTTATTTTTTTTTTTTTTATACATTTCGAGTGTTATTCCCTTTCGGGTTTCGACAAAATATCCCCCTTCCTCCCCCCTTCCTTATGGGTGTTCCCTCCCCCCTCCCCATTGCTGCCCTCCCCGACAGTCTAGTTCACTGGGGTTCATTCTTAGGACCCAGGGCTTCCCCTTCCACTGGTGCTCTTACTAGGATATTCATTGCTACCTATGAGGTCAGAGTCCAGGGTCAGTCCATGAAGAAACACTTATAAATGCAGATATACATACACATTACGCAGAGAAATGCCATAAAAAAATAACACTACAAAAAATATACATGCAAAGGACATGTAAAGGGGAACAAAACGAAAGAGAGGAAGGGAGGGGAAGGGGGGAACTCAAGGAAGAAAAAGGAAGAAAGGAAAAGGAAGAAGGATGAAAGGAAGAACAAATGAATCAATGAACAAACAATGGAGGGAAGGAGGGAGGGAGGGAAAATGGAAGAAAAAAGAAGGAAAGAAGAAAGGAAGGGTAAAAGTAATGCCCAGGGTTGGGGATTTATCTCAGTGGTAGAGCGCTTGCCTAGCAAACACAAGGCCCTGGGTTCGGTCCCCAGCTCTGAAAAAAAAAAGAAAAAGAAAAAGAAAAAGTAACGCCCAAACAAAGCATTACTAGACAGAAAAACCTCCAAAACTGCCATTGAGTTCATTTTGTGTTGGCTGTGGCCTGCTGGTCATGGGGCTTGTCCTTAAGAATGGTTTGAGGAGTAGAAGAAGGGGAAACTGTGGTCTCAATATAAAAATAAATAATAAATAAATAAATATATTTTTAAAAGAGTGGTATGTATCCCTAGTGATACTCTCTTGAAAAAAAACTAAATTTTCACTTGTAAGCAGCAATCAATTGGAGATAGCTTTTGGATTAGAAATGAGGGCTTGTGTCCACTTCCTCTCGAAGCTCAGAAACACCATCAGACAGACCTATGTGAGGATTATTCATGTAACCAGTCTTTATGAGTTCATATGTGTGTCAGTCCTGCTGTGGTTGGAAGACCTTGTTTCCTTGGTGTCCTCCATTCCACTGGCTCTACAATCTTTCTGCCTCCTCTTCCTCAGAGTTCCCTGACCACTGAAGGAAGGGCTTTGGTAGAGACATCCCGCATAAGATTGAGGGTTCCAAGGTCTCTCATTCTCTGCACATTGTCAAGTTGTGGATCTCCATTTTTGTTCTCAGCTACTGCCAGAGGAAGCTTCTCTGAGTGTTACACTGATCCATGAGTCTAGCAGAATGTTGTTAGAAGTTATTTTATTGCTATGTTGCCTTAGCAGACCATTAATATTTGGATTTCCCCTAGGTCCATGGCCTGTGTACTCTCAGGTTTTTGTCCTCCCAATTAGTGTTGAGCATTGATTCCATCTCATAGAGTGGGCCTTATAACAAATCAGATCTTGGATGGTAACTACAATCTGTGTGCCACGATTTCACTAGATTATCTTGCAGGCATATGAAAATTGTAGATTGAAAGCTTTAGAGATGGGTTATTGTTTACCTTTCTCCTCTGGTAGCTTACAGAGTACCTTCTTATACCAATGAACACTAGGGGTGAAGGCTCTAGAGAGGCTCAACCTCTCCATGTTTATCAAGTTGTATAGTTGGTATCTTCAGCAATGGGGCCTTATTATCAGTTTGTGAAGAGCAACCAATTACCTTGGCAATAGCTTGGGTCCTTTTGGTGTTCCCATGGATCTACTTTGGCCAATAATTCAATTACACGTAACCCATTCCCAGGACTAGAAGTTTCATTTGATGACAAGAGATGTCTAATTGGGGCTTTTTCTTTCCTATTATTTAGGGACTCCATTTAGATTTTTTTTATATATGTATGTATTTTTAGAGGCATCTATTGCATTGGGATTTCATATGACTGTCAAACGGCCCTTAGTTTAGCTATCATCCTTATTAATTTCCTTATATCCTTCTTCTCGCCCCTTCTCTTTTTGATCTTTCCATTCCAGCCCCTGCATCATATATTTATCTTTTAGGATCTGGGTTAGCTCACTCAAGATGATTTTTTTTTCTAGTTCCATCCATTTGCCTGTGATTTCAATTATGTCATTTTTAACAGTATTTTTTTAATATATTCATTGCATTGTGTGAACAGATCACATTTTCTTTACCCAGTTGTCCATTAACAGGCCCCTAGACTGTTTCAAATTTCTGGCTATTAAGAATTTAGCATTCCTTCTTGTCTCCATTTAGGTTCAGAACTGGGGCTGTCCCATAACCCTCTAGAACCAAAACCTGGCCACAGAGAGCTGGTCTCCCAGAAGCGCTCTCACTCCTAAGCCCACAGGTAGGACCCCACTTTTTGTTCCACTGACTATCTGAGTGATGATGATAGAGAATTTAAGAAGGAGATAAATAACTCCCTTAAAAAAATAGGAGAACACTGGTAAACAAGTAGAAGCCCTGAAAGAGGAAACACAAAAATCCCTTAAGGAATTACAGGAAAACACAACCAAACAGGTGAAGGAATTGAACAAAACCACCCTGTATCTAAAAATGAAAATAGAAACAATAAAGAAAGCACAAAGTGAGACAACCCTGGAGATAGAAAACCAAGGAAAGAGATCAGGAGTCATAGACACAAGCATCACCAACAGAATACAAGAGATAGAAGAGGAATCTCAGGAGCAGAAGATACCATAGAAAACATTGACACAATCCAGTCAAAGAAAATGGAAAATGCAAAAAGCTCCTAACCCAAAATATCCAGGAAATCCAAGACACAGTGAGAAAGATAAATACTTAAGGTTAATAGGCATAGAAGAGAGCAAAGATTCCCAACTTAAAGGGCCAGTAAATATGTTCAACAAAAGTCATTGTAATGCTGTTTCCAATTAACAGAATAATAGTATTGGGTGGTCCCCTTAGAGACTATGAGCTTGTTATCTAGCCACAAATTTTTGACCTATTTAAGAACAGTCCAACATATAGTCTGTATCTCACAAATATGGCTTTAAATATAGTCAGACATTGGTTGATCACTACCATAGCATTCACACTATCTTTGCATGAGTAGTAGTCGTTTTCATTGTGTTAGGTGTTAAGTAGGCTACTATAGTCGAAAATTAATCATCAAACTCACCCAGCTGTGATCCTTACAAACTCTACCAATGACTGACAATAGAAGAAAGATATTTATTTTTCCTTTCTAGCATGTTTTCAATGTTTATGAGAATAAAATTAAAATAACCAGAAATCTACAGTTAAAAATGGATAGAATTGCAAAGAACTATATGAAAACTATAGACATTATTTACATACTAAACTCTCAGAGACATATTTTCTTATATTCCCCCATGATTGTAAAGCAAAGTGAGAGACCTTCTTCTCAAAGGGCGTTCATTAGCAAGGGCTGTTTTAGCAATGCAATTCCATGCTGTTGAACCCAGACCCCTTACATACGGGCATGGGGTTCTTCTACTCCCCTAAGCATGGTATTACTGTATCTGTCCTTCACTTGCCTGCTTTTTAAATGTTCCTAAGGCACTCAAACATCCTACTCATTCCCTTTCCTTCAAGCTTATAAACAATGTTATAACTACAGAAGCATAATTCCTCAAAATCAATTTTATTTTTCAGAAAGATCTCTCAATTGTATATCTCTGGGTTTCCTCAAACTCATAGAGATCTCTGATAGAGCCATTTTGGCTTCTGAGTGCTGGGAATCAAGGCATGCACCATCATGCTTAGCTTCCAATATTTATTCTTAAATTACCTGTCATCGTCAATTATTTTTCTGACAATAAATTTGTGCCATTTATTATGCCTCAAGTTTTAAACTAATATACATAATTCTCTTGTCAATTTACTTAGGAGTGGTCATTTTACTCATTCACTTTCCTAGAATATCTTCTAATTGTTAACTGATAAAGTTAATATTAGAAAATTCTAAGGCATCGTGAGAAAAATTCGAAGTATTTTCCTGGAAGCCCTGGCTTCATCACCACCTAACACTTTGCGACAATTTGAATACTTGAGGTTTAATAAATGAGTACCACTTATAATTGGCAAAGCTTTCTAATTATAGGATGAAACTTCCCACTCTGGTGATTAGAGGCAGGCAGTATTGCTTTAATAAGAAAAGGAAAAGATGGAAATGATATGCCGGTGCAGTGCATGTGCTTCTCTTAGCACGACTTAAGTCTGGATGAAGAAATCCAAGACCGTTACAGAGCAGACATATAAGTCAGTTTCTAATGGTCTGCAAAAAAACTCTTCCATGTGAGATACTTATATAGATATTTCTCTTAGGTCTATAGGAAAGACTCTATCATATGTCTAGATATTGTCTTAGGGTCTATAGGAATGCCTGTATCTAGTGTCTACATATTTGTCTCAGTGTCTATAGGAAAGCCTCTATCGAAAGTCTGGATATTTGTCTTAAGGTCTGTAGGAAACCCTCTATCTAATGTCACCACAGCTGATTGTTTCAAAAAGAACATTGCACAATTTCTATTTATCAATGGAATAGTAAACTACTCATATTTCAAACACATGTTTTCTCCAAATGTATTGCATGTCTCTCATCAGATGCTTATGTCCACCTTATACTTCATGTTCTTTCTTACACTGTTATATATTTATCTCCTTACTAACTAGTTAGTAAACAAGCTACTAACTAGAGACTACAATTGTTTGATGGTCACTATTTCCTAATCTTCTTCTTGATATATTTCTATCAGGCAACATATTATATTTGAAAAATATTATATTTAAAATAGTATATACTATTAAAATAAGCCACAAGCTCTGTTTTTAATCCTATTTTGTAATTTTTTATATAACAGTATTCTTGGGAATCAGTTTTATTTATGAAATGGGCAAAAGATATTTAAGGGGTAAGGGTGTATCCTAGTGATAGAGGACTTGTCTAGTTTGCACAAGTACCAATGTGTTATCCTCCATAATACAAAACTCATTCATGTGAATGAAGGGAAGATTGAGTTTTTAATTTGAAATTGCTATATTAATTTGATTTTCCTTTGAGAATTTTGTACACAAATACTATATCTGTGCTGTTCCTCTGGTCGTGGAGCTCCTCCCATGGCACCCAAAACACTCTCAAATTCATGACCTCTCTTTAACATATTATATTATACCACTTCTTCTCCCCCCTACCCCTCTACCAATCTCTCCTCTTTCTTTCCTTCACTGCTTTTCTCTCCTGAGTCCATTCAAAGATTGCATCTGTGTTTGTCTAAGACCTATTGCTTGGAATTGGACAACAACTCAGGGGTCTTATCCCTGGTGATGACTAACTGTCCTTTTAGTAGACACGATTGGCTGTAATTCTTCACCTAGGAGAGGAGTATTGTGAAGTTTCCAACATCCATGCTAACATGTTGACAAGTGTTATCATTTTGCTGGTAGTATCCTAAGAAAAATATTATTGTTTCATAAGTGCAGATTTTCTGACATTATATAAGATACTATGTTAAAAACAGACATATTAGTCCTCTAGATACTAAAAAAACTTGCAGCTCTCTTCCCTACTTTTTTTTCTTTTCTTTTATTGGATATTTTCTTTATTTACATTTCAAATGTTATTTCCTTTCTCGGTTTCCCCTCTGAAAACACCCTATCCCATCCCCCCTCACCCTGCTTCTATGAGGGTGCTCCCTCAACCACCCACCCACTCCTTCCTGCCTTCCTGCTTTCCCCTACACTCAGACACTGAGCTTTCACAGAACCAAGGGTTTCTTCTCCACTGATGTCCAACAAAGCCATACTCTGATACATATGCAGCTGGAGCCATAGGTGGCTCCATGTTGCAGTCTTTTGCTGGTGGTTTAGTCCCTGGGAGCCCTGGGGGGGATGGATGGAGCATCTGGTTGGATGATATGTTGTTCTTCCTTTAGGGTTAATAACTCTGTAAGCTTCTTCATTCCTTTCTCTAATTCTTCCACTGGGGACCCCATTCTCAGTCCAATGGTTGGCTTAAGAGCATCCACCTCTGTATTTTTCAGGCTCTGGCAGAGCCTCTCAGGAGACAGCTATATCAGGTTCCTGTCAGCATGCACTTATTGGCATCCACAATAATCTGAGTTTGGTGAGTGTATATGGGATTGATGGCCAGGTAGGGCAGTCTCTGGATGGCCTTTCCTTCCATTTCTGCTCCATAATTTGTCTATGTATTTCCTCCCTTGAGTATTTTGCTCCCCCATTTAAGAAATACTCAAGCATCCACAATTCGGTCTTCCTTTTCTTGAGCTTCATGGGGTCTATAAATTGTATCTTGAGTATTCTGAGCTTTTGGGCTAATATCCACTTATCAGTGAGTGTGTACTATGTGTGTTCTTTTGTGATTGTGTTAACTCACTCAGGATGTTATTTCCTAGTTCTATCCGTTTGCCTAAGAATTTCATGAAGCCATTGTTTTTAATAGCGGAATAGTCCTCCATTGTGTAAATGTACCACATTTTCTGTATTCATTCCTCTGTTGAAGGACATCTGAGTTCTTTCCAGCTTCTGGCTATTATGAATATGGCTGCTATGAACATGGTGTAGCATGTATCTGTGGCATATGTTGGAGCTTCTATTAGGTATATGCCCATGGGTGGTATAGCTACGTCCTCTGGTGTACTACATCGAATTTTCTGACTAACCACCAGACTTATTTCCAGAGTGGTTGAGCCATCTTGCAATCTCACCAACAGTGGAGGAGTGTTCCTCTTTCTCCACATCCTCGCCAGCATCTGCTATCACCTGAGTTTTTGATCTTAGCCATTCTGACTGGTGTGAGGTGGATTCTCAGGTTTGTTTAGATTTGCATTTTCCTGATGACTAAGGATGTTGAACATTTCTTTAAGTGCTTCTTGGCAATTAAATGTTCCTCAGTTGAGAATTCTTTGTTTAGCTTTGTACCCCACTTTTTAATAGGGTTATTTGACTCTCTGAAATCTAACTTCTTGAGTTCTATCTATATATTGGATATTAGCCCTCTATTGGATGTAGGACTGGTAAAGACTTTCCAATCTGTTGTTTGACATTTTGGCCTATTGACAGCCTCCTTGCTTTATAGAAGTTTGCAATTTTGTGAGGTCCCATTTGTCAATTGTTGACTTTAGATCAGAAGCCATTGGTGTTCTGTTCAGGAAATTTTTCTCTGTGCCCTTGTTTGAGTGTCTTCCTAACTTTCTCTTCTATTGTTTTGAGTGTATCTGGTTTTATGTAGAGGTCCTTGATCCACTTGGACTTGAGCTTTCTACCAGGCGATAAGAATGGATTGATTTGCATTCTTCTTCATGATTACTGCCAGTTGAACCAGCACCATTTGTTGAAATTGCTATCTTTGTTCCACTGACTAGTTTTAGTTAATTTGTCAAAGATTAAGTGTCTTCAAGTGTGTGGATTCATTTCTGGGACTTCAGTTATATTCCATTGATATGCCTGCCTATCTCTGTACCAATACCATACAGTTTTTATCACAATTGCTCTGTAATACAGCTTGAGGTTAGGGATGGTGGTTCTCCCAGTAGTTATTTTATTGTTGAGAATAATTTTCAGTATCCTGGGTTTTTTTTGCTCTTTCTTTGTCTATCACGAATTGAGTTGAAATTTTGATGGGAATTGCATTGAATCTGAAGATAAGATAACTTGACTTCTTTCCAAACTGTATCATTGATGTCTGTTGTGCTCTAGTGCGCTCTAGCTAGAACTCAATTACTATACTGAATAGATAGTGAGATACTGTGAAGGGTTGACTTTTCCCTGATTTTAGAGGAATTGCTATAAGTTTCTCTCCATTTAATTTGATGTTGGCTGTTGGTTTGCTATATATTGCTTTTACAAAACTGCAACACACAGATTAGGAAAAGGTATTAACTTATCCTACATGTGATAGAGGGTTAGTAACCAATATATTTAAAGAACTCAAGAATTTAGACTCCAAAAAAAAAACCCAATATAAAAAACGGGGTACAAGGATAAACAGAATTCTCACCAGAAGAATCTCGAATGGCCAAAAAGCACTTGAAAAAATGTTCAATATCCTTTGTCATCAGGGAATTGCAAATCAAAATGACCCTGAGAGTCTACCTTACACCAATCAGGATGGCTAAAATCAAAAACTGAAGTGACAGCATATGCTTACAAGAATGTTGGTGGGCTGGCAAACTAGTACAATCACTCTGGAAATCAATCTTGTACTTCCTCAGAAAATTGGAAATAGTTATACCAGAAGATACACCTCCTGGGCATATACCCAAAAGATGTTCTACCATACCACAAGGACATATGCTCTGCTATACTCATAGCAGCCTTATTCATAATAGCCAGAAGCCGGAAACAATCCAGATGTCCCTCAACAGAGGAATGGATACAGAAAATGTGGTTCGTTTACACAACGGATTACTATTCAGCTATTAAAAATGAGAAAATCAGGGGGATGTTTGCCCGGAAACCGGGAAAGGGAATAACACTCGAAATGTATATAAGAAATACTCAAGTTAATAAAAAAATGAGAAAATCATGAATTTTGCAGACAAATTTATGAAACTAGAAAATATTCTGAGTGAGGTAACCCAGACTCAAAAGGACATGCATGGGTGTACTCACTGATAAGTGGATGCTAGTCAAAAACTACAGATTATCTATGATACAACCCACAGATCATAACAAGTTTAACAATAGAAAGGCCCAAGTGAAGATGTTTCAATCCCTCTTAGGAGGTAGAACAAAATAATCACAGGAGGCAGAGAGTGGAAGATGGAATGGGGAGGGTGAAATATGGGCAGGACCAGGTATGGGGCAGGAGTTAGGAGAGAAGCCCAAATGGCCAGGAGAATGAATGGAAATATGCAACTGCAGGGGATGAAGGGCATGGGGTGGGGGAATCTCTAGAAAGTTCCAAAGACCTGGTATGTGAGAGTATCCTAGGACTCAATGGGTATGACCTTAGCCAAAATGCCCAACAGTGGAGAGAGGGAACCTGAGGAGACCGCCTCCAGTAGATAGAAAGGGTCCCCAGTGGACAGATGGGGACACCAACCTACCTTCACAATTTTTGACCCAGTATTGTTCCTGTCTAAAATAAATGCAAGGGGAGGATGGAGCAGAGATTTAAGTAAAGGCCATCAGTGACTTGCCCAACTTGGGATTCATCCCATGGGCAGACATTAAACCCTAATACTATTACTGATGCCATGTTGTGCTTGCAGACAAGAGCCTAGCACAACTGTCTTCTGAGAGGCTCTACCAGCAGTTGACTGAGACAAATGCAGATACTTGCCATTGGACTGATGTAGGGAACTTCTGTGGAAGAATATGGGAAGGATTGAAGGAGCTGAAGGGGATGGCAACCCCATAGGAAGAACAAAAGGATCAACTAACCTGGACCCCTGGGAGCTCCCAAGTCTAAGCCACTAGCCAAAGGGCATACATTTGCTAGTCCATGGCCCCTGGTGCATATGCAGCAGAGGACTGCCTTGTCTGGCCTCAGTGGGGAAGGATGTGCCTAATTTTGTAGTGACTTGACACCCCAAGGAATGGGGATTTGGTGGAGGTGAAGCAGGGATGGGAGGATGGGTTAGGGGGTGGGTTAGGTAGCAGAGCATCCTCTCAGAGGCAAAGGTAAGGGAGAGGTGGGAAGAACTCTTGGAGTGGGGACTGGGAAGGGTGGCAACATTAGGAATGTAAATAAAACATGTTTTAAATGAATAAATAAATAAATAAATAGGAATATATTGAAGTAAAAAACATGTACAAAGTTCTTGGAATATTACTGTGATGGTTCTGATTTTACAAAATGAATATAATAAAAAAACAAAACTGACATTGCTAATTAAAAGCTTATAATTTATTATATTTTGTTATACATAATGTTATAATTTATTATATGGAGAGTTTGTTACAGCTAAAGTATAATTTGCATATTTGTTCAGTCAGATCATTATTAATAATATTGTCTGTGTTCAGTGTGAAGGAAGATGACAGAATTTAAAGAACACATAGAAATATGAGGTTTATTACTATTATTACTGTTAATGATGTTGTTATTTGTTGTTGTAAAAATATAAAAATAAAAATGTAAAGTTGGTCTTTTACCCCGCTAAGCCCACACCGCGGTGTCCCAAGATATCTGCTAGATATCTTGGCGGAAACACAGCCCAGCCGCACAGTTTCTTACACTCAAACCCTCACATAAAAGAACACACAACACAATAATCTTAGATCCAATTGGTAAAATATAATTGCCCACTTAAACATACAAAGCCCGGTACTCTCCATCCCTTGAGAACATTAATAACAACCTGTAAATACACAGAGCAGAATCTTAACATCACCTGCCATGGCTTCTCCCCTCTCTCCGTCCCCTGTCTCTTCCTCTCTACCCTAGTCTCCTCCTCTTCCTTCAAACTTCTCTCCCACCCATCCTTCCTTCTCCTCCAATGACAGGCCTCCTTCTATCCTGTACCTGCCCCTCACCAGTACTTTACAAATTCAATGGAGAGGTGGTTCTGGTGAAGTCACTTGAGTTCTGAGTCCTTGACTCAGTTCAGCTGTCCTTGGGGCAGTGGAATTAGCATCAAAATACAGTAACTTCAGAGCAAAGCACAACAGTTATTATTAGTTGATTAGTAATTAGGTGAGATTAGGAATATACTGTGTGTTATCAAATAATCTCTTAGGTTGAACCTCATGAAACTGCCATTTTTTTCTGAAGCAAAATACAATGATAGAATACTGGCAGTTTCATGTGGCTCAAACTAATGTTTCTTACAGATTATCCTTAACTAAAGTTCTCAGTTTAGACTGTAAACTGGAAAGTGCTGTATGATTTGTTTTTCTGGGATCTGGTTCTTAGTTAGGTTTTTCCATACAAAGGGAAAAAGAAGACAAGTTCACTCTCAAAGAGAAGCAAAAAAGTGAATGAGTGTTCCTTTTTTTTTTTTTTTTACTTTACTTACAGAAGTGGAAAAAAAGAATACATTGAATGAAAGTGGAAAGGTGGTAGATGAACACATAAAATTATATGCAATATTTATGGAAGCCTTGTTCATAGCTCAAAAGTGGGGAGAATACAAATATCTATGAACTAACTGAACTTATGAATGAACAAACAAGATATGTTAGATCCATAGAAAAGAATGTAGCACTGCCAAAAACACTGAGGAGAAAGAAATCAGATGGCAAGCACACATAGTGTAATTCCTTTTATACAAAACATGTAGACTAGGTTGGCAAGATGGTAGAATTAATAAAGATGTTTGCTTCACAACCGTAATGGCATGAGATCAATCTGAGAAGTCACAGTGAAAGCAGAGAACAGATTCATTGAAAGTGGTTCTCTGGTCACCATATGCAAGGCCATGATAAGTGAGCCCATATGCACGCATGCACACACACACACACACACACACACACACAGAGAGAGAGAGAGAGAGAGAGAGAGACGAGGCGTGCACACACATGTGGACACACACAAAGAAAAATTAAACAAGATATGTGCAAAAGAGGCAAAGCCACACATAGATCAAGTAAATTAGTAGCTCCCAGGGACTAGAGGACGGAGTTATAGAGGATGACTGTCAAAAGATGCAAGGTTTCTTTTGCAGATGATAAGAACTGTTTGGGAATTGCTCACAGTGTGAATAAAGTATATGCACTGAATTGCACACTTCGAAATTGTTCATTTTATGGTAAGAAAACGCTATCTCAAAAGACCAATTTGTGTAACTATCCATATGCCTTAGGCACTATTATATTGCTGTGAAGAGACACAATGACCAATGCAGCTCTTCTAAAAGAAAGCATTCAACTGGGGGGTTTGCTTCTTGGTCTCAGAAGTTTAGCCCATTATCATCATGATGTGGAGCAGGGCAACACGCAGACAGGTGTTGGCACAATAGCTTAGAGCTACACCAGAATGCATAGACAGACAGACAGACAGAGAGGGGGAGTGAGTCTAACCTCTAGGCTTGACATGGGCCTTTGGCTTTTGTTCTAGTTGATTAGTTGGTTCATTCTTTATTTGGTTTGGTTTTTTTTTTCTAATTTTTAGTTATTCTTCTCTCGTGCAATATATCACAACCACAGCATCTCCTCCCACCAATCCTACCAGATCCCCCCCACCTTCTATCTCCCCCAGAACCACATTCCTACTCATCTTCCCCAAGAAAAGAGCAGGCTTCTGAGGGACATCAACAGAGCACTGTGCTGAGACCAGGCACAAAGATTCATATCAAGGCTGGGCAAGACAAGCCAGTAGGAAAAAAAGGGTCCTGAGATTGGGCAAGAGAGTGAGTGAAACTCAAACTCCCACTATCATAAGAGCCTCTCCAAAATTAACCCACCAAACTAACAACCATGACATGTTTGTAGATAACCTACAGGCATGTAGCTAACCCAGGCAGGGTTTCTGTGTAATGCTTCAGTCTCTTTGAGACCCCATGATCCCTGCTTGGTTCATTGCTCTCCCAGTGTCTACAACCCCTCTGACTCCCACAGTTCCTCATCTGCTCTGAGCTCTGAGGAAAGTTACCCAATGAAGACCTCCAACCTGGCTCTCTTGACCTAATGTTTTACTGCGGGAGTCTCCCTGCATCTGCTCCTATCAGCTGCCAGAGGCAGGTTCTCTGATGACTACATATTCATATGATCCATGAATGTAGCAGAACATTATTAGAAACCATTTTATTGATTTTTTTTGTCTTTTAAACCAATTATGTTTGGTTCTACCCTAGGTCTCAGGGCTATCCATCTTCCTGTTTCTCGTTATCCAGGCAGTGTTGGGCATGGGCTCCCTCTTGTGACTTGGGCCTCAAATGAAACCAATCATTGTTGCACACTTCTACAAGTTCTGTGCCACCATTGTTCCAACACATCTTGCAAACAGGAGAGGTTGTACTTTAAAAAATAGTAGTTGAATTGTTGTCCCAGTTCCACCACTGCAAGCCTTACCTGCTTCCTGAAGATGGCCAGTTCAGGCTTCTTATCATCCACTACTAGGAGTCCTTGCTAGGGTTGTCTTCATAGATTCCAGGAAGTTTCCACTGCCCTAGGTTTCCATATCACCCAAGAAATGCTTTCGAATTCTAGTCATCTCTCTAAATACTCTCTCGCTCCAACTCTTCCTGTCCCTGATCTTTCCTATTCCAATCCCCACCTATCTGCAGTCCACCTGCAAAATGTATTCTACTTCCCCTTTCCAGGGAGTTCCACACATCCCTGCTTAGAGCCCTCCTTGTTATTTAGTGTCTCTGAGTTTATGGATTATATCATGTTTACCATTTACTTAACAACCAATATCCATTTCCAAGTAAACATCTACCTCTGACAAAAGTACTTATCATACTAGCAACAATAAACCTACTTTTGATATGATGCTTATCAATGGAAGATGTATTACTTTTTGTCCTAACATCACAAGGGTTTTTATTTTCATGACTTATTCTTTAATATTATTTCATATTGATGTAGATGTATTTGTGGGGGGATTATTCACATGAGCTCAAATGCCTAAACAGGCCATAAGTGGGTGCCAAGATTCCCCTGGAGTTTGAGTTAGAGATGGATGTGTACTGTCCAGTGTGTGTGCTGGAAACTAAACTCTGACCCTCTGGAAGAGTAACGCACGCTCTTAACTGCTGAACCAGTTCCTTTATGACATCATTTAATATTCAACAGGACACCCACCCTGCATAATGAGAGGAAATGTAAGGGTAAATAAACATAAGTAGGTGAGGTGAAAGGGAGTCTTGGCACAGGAAAGGTCAGGGGAGAGGTGCTCTCTACATTCACAGTGAATCATCTCGCTTTAACTAAGCCAAAGTAGCAACTGCCTCTCACACATTCCCAGAGGTTCATCTCCTCGATAATTCTAAGTTCTGTTGAACTGCCAATCAAGATTAATCATCAAAACACATTTCTTGATCAAAGAATTGTAATTTCCCTCTTTCTTAGACAATTTAGTAAGGTGAACCGTCACTTGGTACAAACTTAGAGATTTGAACTGCCTGCCCTCTTCCTCAGGCCATGGCTCCTCTCTTGCTTATCTTTTCTAGTTTATCATGGAGTTCACTTGACTTTTCAGCCCTCAGTCTTTTTCCTTGATTTTTATATTCTGACAGCTGTTCTTTTTCAAATCAGAATAGATTGGGCTGTTTTAAAGACAGAGACATGCCCTTTGGCTTTTTCTCTGACCTCAACTATTCTGACACCAAAAAACAGTACTCTGTCTGTGTACTTTTCTGAGAGTAGAGTGGAAGTGGTTAAAAAAACATACACACAATTCTGACACACTCCCTAGACACAGCCATGCACAAGATCCATGCTGGCCTCATTGCAGTCATCTCTATGGAAACCATAAAGGCTGTGCATTTTGAGAAGTTTAAGGTCAACACTGTGACCTATATTTTTTCCACACTGAACAGCACAGGTGAAAGCAAGTCATAGAAAAGTGATACAATAAAAGGTCATCCTGGGGTTTTTCAACTTGCCTTACTAGTAACAATTGACAGAGCCATCCAAGCTTTATTTGCCTTGTTGTCTGTTTCAGTCTGTTTCATGCTCAGATGTTTAAAGAATAGAGGTTTGGTTCTTACATTTCTGGAAGCTGGAAAGTTTAAGCTGAGAGCTACATCTGGTGGAGGTATTCTGGACATACAATAACATGGTAGAAAGCATCATATTTGTTTCAGAACACTGCCCTCAGGGCATGAAGTGACCACTGCTATCTTGAAATGAGAGAAACTGTGATTACCCACATGAGACCCTCAAAAATCTGTACCCACTAACATTCTCTCACAGAGGAGGAGAGGGCTCAGAAAGCAGTACATGGGCAGATCCATGTCACTAGCAATTCATGAGTTAGTCCACGCTCAACAATGGGGAACATGAGACTCTGACTTTGTCCAGGAATAGAAAAACTCTATTTTCTATTGTTTTTCTCATACAAGTTCCAAAAGGTCATTTTCTTTTCTTTTTTTAAATTAGATATATTTATTTACTTACATTTCAAATGTTATTCCATTTCCTGGTTTCCTGTCCATAAGCCCCAAGACCTTCCCCCTCCTCCTCCCCCATATGGGTGCTCACCCCATCCATCTCCCTTACTGCCCCCCATATTCCCCTGCACTGGTGGGCCAACCTTGGCAGTACCAAGGGCTTCCTCTTCCACTGGTGCCCCAACAAGGCTATCCTCTGCTACATATGCAGTTGGAGCCCTGGGTCAGTCCATGTATGGGGTTGGAAGCTCCTTCAACTCTTTCAGTCCTTCCTCTAATTCCCCCCAAGGAGGTCCTGTTCTCAGTTCAGTGATTTTCTGCTAGCATTCACCTCTGTATTGGACATGCTCTGGATGTGTCTCTCAGGAGAGATCTATATCCCGTCCCTTTCAACATGTACTTTTTAGCTTCATCAATCTTATCTAGTTTTGGTGACTGTATATATGTGGGCCACATATGGGGCAGGCTCTGAATGGCCGTTCCTTCAGTTGCTGCTCTAAACATTGCTTCCATATCCCCTCCTATGGATATTTTCCCCTTTTAAGAAGGAGTGAGAGCATCTGCATTTTGGTCATCCTTCTTCTTGAGCTTCATGTAGTCAGTGGATTGCATCTTGGATAATTCGAGCCAAAAGGCCATTATCATGCAGGTGCATGATATACTTTGAACATATTCTCCTCCACCCCCACTACTGTCCTACCCACTTCAAAGCCATTTCTCCTTCCATTAGGCCCCTTTTGTTTAAACATCTACTGAGAATATGTTTATAAGGTTGGTGGGAGAGGAATATTTTCCCCCATGGTATAGCCACAAATTCTCTTATACTAAACTGATTAAACTCATTAATTCAACAAGCTAGACTTAACTAGAATCATGTCTTTGTTCTGCCATTGATACCTATTTGGGAATAAATAGGTGGGTATAAATAGATTTGGAGGAAATAGTAATAGATCCTGTGGAAATGATTCCCACAGGATAAATTACCATAATGTAGCAAGAATTCATGTATATACAACATGAGGCAGGAAGCTGAAGTCCTTTTATTAAGATACACAGTCTTGCTGGGTATGTTAGCTCATGCCCTTAATCCCAGAACTTGCAGGGCAGAAGCAGGCAGATCATTGTGGGTTCAAGACCAGCCTGATTTACATAGCAAGTTCCAAGCCAGCCAACTCTACATGGTGAGTTCTTGTCTCAAACAAAGCAAAAGATACGCTCTCTCAATAAATATTTCATACATACAGCCACAGTATTAATTCATCCTTTGGAGCAGACCCTTATAACATCACCTATTACAGGTCATTTTATCAACACTATTGCCTTGACAATTGTGTTGCAAAGACATGAACTTTGAGAAAGATAATAAATCTATAACACCAAACCACTAGATGGATTCCAAAGAATAGCATCTGGTCAAAAAAAAAAAAAAAAAGGTCAACCTAGTAGTACACAGTTTCATTGTGCTTTCCTGTCATGTAGAATCAAACTTGGAACTGAGCTGCCTAGTAGAACAGTCCATTATGTATGTGGATTGTCTTTCAAACTCCTCAAAGCAATGTGCAAATAGTCAAAGGTGTCTGCAAAAACAGAAAAAATATGACTGAACCAAACTAAAAAGATTCTGCACATAGAATGAAAGAAACAGCAGATAAAAACAACATGCAGAATGAGAAAGTATATTGTTCAACTCTTTCTCTCTTATCTGATAATAGATTAATAACAAAACTGTGTAAGAGATTTAGTTTATTCCATGGTACTTCAAAAAATATACTAGAGCTAGTTTGTTGACATGAACCTTGAATGTCAGCATTTAGGAAGAAGAAGAAAATAGACCCCTGTCAGTCCAAGGTTAACGTGGTCCAGTTTTGCACCAACTAGGGCTACAAAGTAAGACACTATCAAAAAAATCTAAATGCAAATGAACGAAAGACATACTACTGACAAACAGGTATGAAAATGCTCAACCTCACAAATCTTTATGGAAATTACAATTATAATCACAATTAGATATCACCTCATAACTGTCAGAATGCCTATTTTATAGAAAAACTAAAAATAATTAAGTCCAACAAAATTTTAAATAGAGCTATGCTATGGACCAACTCAAAATATATTGAATCACAATGAGATACAAAATTAATTAGGTGAATTATTGTGTGTGTTCCTATGGTATCACAGCATTACTCAAAATAGTCAGTGTCTTAGTCACTGTTCTATTTCCGTGAAGAGACAACATAACCAAGGCAACTCTGGTAATTGGGTCTGGCTTAGTTTCAGAGGCTTAGTCCATCATCATGGAGAGAAATGTGCCGGAGAAGCAGCTGAGAGTTCTACATCCTGATCCATAGGCAACAACAAAGGAGAAAGAGCGAAGAAACAGGGGAAGGGGAAGGAAGAAGTAGAAGGCAAAGAGAGGGGGAGAGGGAGAGGGAGAGGGAGAGGGAGAGGAGAGGGAGGAGAGGGAGGGGAGAGGGAGAGGGGAGGGAGAGGGAGAGGGAGGGGGAGAGGGAGAGGAGAGGGAGAGGGAGAGGGAGAGGAGAGGGAGAGGAGAGGAGGAAGACTAGGCTCTGACTTGGGCTTTGAAACTTCAAAGCCAACAATTTCCTCCAACAAAGCCATATCTACTCCAATAAAGCCACGCTTCCTAATCTTCAAATAATGCCAATCTCTAAGACTTAAACATTCAAATATATGACCACACGAGGCCATTCTTATTCAAACCAGAACAGCCAGAAAGAATCAAATGGGTAGATGGATACACATACTCAATAGAAGACAATTTATGAGGTCGTAAGACATTATATTAGGTGAAATGAGCCAGATATATACTACAAATACAATATGATCTCATTTATATGGAGAATAAAAGAAAAGTCAAATTCACAGAAACAGCAAGTATAATGCTTACTGAGGTCTGGGGAAAGGATAAAGAGGTTTAACAGTCTCTTATATGTCATGGCGGTAGTTCAGTGGGAGAAGATGTGGAGCTGAAGAGCAAAACCTGACTCTTTCACCTTCAGAAATGCCAGGCACATTTGTGGTTGTTATTTACCACCCTATTTATTAGAGACTGCCAAGTTCATAGCTGAATTTGACATCATAATAATGGTATGAGGTAAACCATGTCATCACTCTAAACTTTTAAAATCAAATGACAATATTAAACTTGTAATGTGACTTGCACAAGTACAGTGTCAAACATAACCCTGAAAGGTACAATTACATTGAAATATTGAGAAGTCAAAGTCCCTAAATTCCAAAATACCAAGTTTCTAAATTTGCAACCAATAAAAAAATAAAAAAACCCTTCCAATCAGAGTCTCAAATGTCTGAAATCCCAAATACTGAAATTTTGAAAAATCCAAATCTTCATAATCAGAATTCCCTTTAGAAAAAAAGAAATCTTACACAAATGACAGTGTGCAGATTCCTAGCATGGTGTTAGTGCACTTTCAGTTCTGCTGCCTAGTTTCCAGATTACTCAATTATATACCTCTTCTGCAACTTCAATGTGCCATGCATATTAGAAACACCCTTCAGTGGGAAATAAAAGGCAAATAAGTGACCTGCTACACCAAATGGTTATATAGGCTCCTCTAGTGTTAACAAATAATGTAGATGTCAAGCCCTAAGATCTGCCCCATCTCCTCTACCTCCTTCATCCCATACAGAGCTCTACCTGCAATTCCAGATCTGCACTCCACTCCCCAGGCCACAGCCCTGCCAGCTTCCCGGAAGACTGGCTGCCAAATAAGTCAACCATCTCTGAGTGGTTCCCTAGGGGCCTGCTGCCACACAGGACAACTAGAGGCCTGCTTATATTAGGGACTACAGCATTACATGTAGTCCCCGAAGCCTGCTACTGTCAAGGACTACCAGGCCAGTTGCCTTACTTAGGGTTTTACTGTTGGGAACAGACATCATGACAAAGGCAAGTTTTATAAAGGACAATATTTAATTGGATCTGGCTTACAGGTTCAGAGATTCAGTCCATTATCTTCAGTGTGGGAGCATGACAGCTTCCAAGCAAGCATGACACAAGAGGAGCTGAGAGTTCTGCATCTTGACCTGACTGCAGCCAGGAGAAAATTGTCATCCTCTGTAAGCTGCCAGGAGGAGGGTCTCAAGCGCACCTTCACAGTGACACACTTCCTCCAACAAGACTACACCTCCTAATAGGACCATTCTCTGGGACAAGCATATTCAAACCATCACATTCTATTTCCTGTCCCTCATAGACTTCTTCAAACACATTAATCTGTGGGGGCCATACTTAGTTATTGCATAATGCAAAATACATTTAGTCCAACTTCAAAAGTTCCCATACTCTATAACAGTCTCAACAATGCTAAAAGTCCAAAGTTCAAAGTCTCTTCTGAGATTTTCCAATCACTGAACTATAATCTCTTATAAAAATCAAAGTCAAAAAGCAAATCACATACCTCCAACATCACAGAATATACATTACTATTCCAAGATGGCATAGTGAGGACATCCTGAACAAAAGCAAGACCAAAAGCCAGCTGGCCAAACTCTAAACTCTAAGTCTCCATGTCTGTTGTCCAGTTTGCAAGAAATTTGTTTCTCTTTGAATTGGTTCCACTCTGTGTTAGCAGCTTTCCTCAGCAAGTATCCCATAGCTCTAGCATCTCTAACATCTTGGGGTCTCCAAGGTAACTTCAATTTCACAGTTTCTTGTTATAATGTCTGAGATCCACACATGATCTTCTTGCTCCTCCAAAGGAGTTGGGTCACTTCTCAAGCTCTGCCGTCTGTAGCGCTCTAGGCTCTGGTCGACTCCACTGCTGCTGCTGTTCTTGATGCTACTCCCAAGGTACTGGTATCTCCAATATGCTGGAGTCTTGCACTGCAACTAGGCTTAACCAATAGCCTCTCATAGCCTAAATTTATGGTGCCAAGGCACAAATTCTTTGCATGGCCCCTTCAAACCTGATCCATCAACTGCAACTGAGGCTGCACCTTCTCCAATGGCCTTTCTTGGGCCTCTCACAGTGTCAAGCCTTAGGTTTTCTTCATGACACCTTCATATATTCAATATTAGCACCACCTGGGTGGTTCTTATATATCACAAGGTCAAGTGCAACAACTTAACAGCATATCTGAAAGTTCTAGAACAAAAAAGAGCCAAACATACCCAAGAGAATTAGATGGCAGGAAATAATCAAACATGGGGCCTGGGGATCAATTAGAAACAGAGAAAACAATTTTTGGTATGGAAATAAGTGCTAGGGGCTTTAAGAAGGGCCCAACATACTAAGCCACTACCCAAAGACTATACATGGACTGAACCTGGGCTCCAACCTCATAGGTAGCAATGAATAGCCTAGTAAGAGCACCAGTGGAAGGGGAAGCCCTTGGTCCTGCCAAGACTGAACTCCAGTGAACGTGATTGTTGAGGGGAGGGTGGTAATGGGGGGGAGGATGGGAGGGAAGCCCATATAGAAGGGAAGGGGAGGGGTTAGGGGATGTTGTCCTGGAAACCGGAAGGAATAACAATGGAAATGTAAATAAGAAATACTCAAGTTAATAAAGGTTAAAAAAAAAAAAAAAAAAAAGAAGGGCCCAACAGAGAGGGGAGTTAATACCTGTAAAGATTTGGGTTTTATGTACTTTAATTTAAATGTCTAATAAACATTACAGTGTGAACAGTCAGAAACATATAGATCCAATGGACTGCAGTTCAGCCTCAGCATGAGGAGGGTCATGAGAAAGGGGGAATGGGAGTGGTGTTGATTCAGTAATGACTTGAAGACATTAGTGGATGCAAGCTGTCAGTTCAAGTACTCTCTCTTTGCCCAAGGATTCTCATCATCGTTCCTCTCCTTTCTTCCTTCTCATTCCTTTGCCTACTCCCTTTTCATTCTTTTGCCTTCTCCCAACCAGAAAGCCTGAACCCAATCTTTTATTTACTAAAGCTTTGAACATTGTTAATAATTGTTGTGTCCAGAAGCATTCATAAACCCCAGGAGACCATCAAGGAGCTGATTCTGATGTAGTCACATTAGGGTCTCTTTATTGTAAACTTGAGTTTGGGCTTATTCACCACTGACCCACAGCATGCATTGGTGAAGCAGCCAGCCCTCAAACTCTCATCAGGACAAGATTTTATTGGAAAATGGGAGCAAATGAAGGCGTGTCCATTCTGACCACCATCTAATTGAATGACTATTGTAAGCCAACGGGTGAGTGCTCTGAAACAAGACGGTATGCAATCACAAATGGTCTGAAAGTACATCTGAAACAATCAGACTAATCTTTGAGTAACTGTGGCTAGGACATAGCTAGGGAATGACTCTGGAGTATGGACCAAGGACAAGCTGTGGGGTCCTTACTGGTGCTCAGGTACAGCTTGGTTCTGCTTCAGGCTTTTTTTTTTATTTTAAGATGGAGTCTGGTCCCAAGATGGAGTAGTTTTGGCCTCTCAATAGTATTTTTAGAAATTATAAAAATTAAAAAAAAAAAAACAAAACAAAAAAAAAAAAAAAAAAACAAAAAAAAAGGGGTTGGGGATTTAGCTCAGTGGTAGAGCGCTTGTTTGCAAGTGCAAGGCCTGGGTTGGTCCCCAGCTCTGAAAAAAAAAAAAAAAAGAAATTATAAAAATTACATAAATTCTATGAATTCCCAATCTTAAATAGAAAAAAGACAAAAAAAAAAAAAACTTGCTTCCATAAAACAGAAACTAAACAGGGCAAAAGCACATTTCCTTATAGTTTTTACACTTCCTGTTTTTTTCATTGGACCTGAGGCTCCTGAACTATACAGACCTGCAGGTCTAGAACCATACAGCCCAGCAATATCTACCAGAGGCCTGCCACACCAGGACCATCTAAATTAACCCCCTTCCCAATTCCTACTCGAACAAGAACATCTAGGTTTCCAAACCATCCAGATGGTTAAAAGCCCTCGAAAGAACACAATCAACAAGAGTCAGGGCCACAGGACATTTTCAAAGCACACTACAGCAAGCCCTGGGTATACTAATACAACAAAAACATAAGAAAATGACCTTAAGTCCAAACTGATAAAAATGATAGGGGATTTAAAGATGTAATGAACAAATAATTTAGAGAAATACAAGAAGCTTTCAACTTTCTGCTTGTGCCCTGAGCTGAGGCTGTGGCCAGCTGATCTCTGCACGCAGATCCCATGGGGAGAAAGCTGGTCTCCCAAGAGTGCTGACACACCTGAGATCACAAGTAAGACTACCAATTCTGCTCTGAGGGACGTGCACAGAGACCTCGGGACACAGAAATCAAGGAGCAGTCTGGGACAGGATCCTTCCAGTTTCAGTCTGCACCCTGAACTGACCCTGTACCACAGCTCTCTGTACCCAGATCCCTCTGAGAGAGAACTGGTCTCCCAGTAGTGCTGACACACAGGTTTACAGGAGGGTCAAGCTACTGTCAGAGACAGCAGGACCAGCTAACATCAGAGATAAGCAGATGGCAAGAGGCAAGGGCAAGAACGTAAGCAACAGAAACCAAGGCAAAATGGCATCATCAGAACCCAGTCCCCACCACCACCACAACAAGTCCTGGATATCACAAGACGTTGGAAAACCAAGATTTTTGATTGAAAGTCACAACTCATGATGATGTTAGAGGACTTTAAGAAAGACATAACTAACTTCCTTAAAGAAATACAGGCTCCCTGCACCCAAATCCCATGGGGAAGAGAACTGGACACCCAGAAGTGCAGACATCCTGAGACTGCAGGACTGACTGCCACTTCTGCACACCTCTGCCCACATCTCTGGTCAAAGGAGAAACTGCACTGTGCCTTTGGACACAGGGATATAGGAACAGTCGGCCGCCGGTACCCTGGTTCTGGTCTGCAGCCCAGAGTTGAACTGAATGGGTCAAACAGCTCCCTGCACCCAAATCCTGTTGGGGAGAGAGCTGGACCCTCAGAAGTGCAGATACTCCTGAGAAGTCAGAGGAGACTACCCTCTGGGCACATTCCCTACCCAAGAGGGAATCGCCTAGTGCCAACTGTGCCCTCTGGGTGCAAGCACCTAGAAGCAGTCAGAAACAGGACCCTTCAGATTTCTGCCCACACCTAGAGCTGATAGCCAGTCACCCCGAGTGCCTACACACCTGAAAGCAGAGGTAAGACCCACATTTCTGCTCCAAGTGACCTGGTTGGTGGATTCAGGAAACACAAAGGCAGAAGTCCTCTGGGTCAGGGCACTTTCTGTTTCTGTTTCTGACTGATACCATCCCACAGCTCCCTGCACCCAAATCCCATGGGGAAGACAGCTGAAGACCCAGAAGTGCAGACATCTTGAGACCACAGAACAGATTGCCACTTCTGCACACCTCTGCCCACATCTCTGGTCCAAGGGGAAACTGCACAGTGCCTCTGGACATGGGAATATAGGAAGAGACAGTTGCCGGTACCTGCACTTCTGATCTACACCCAGGCCTGAACTGAACTGGTCAAACAGCTCGTGGCAGCCAAGTGGGGGAGAGAGCTAGAAGCTCAGAAGTGTGGACACTCCTGAGAAATCAGAGGAGAGTACCCTCTGCCCACATTCCGGAATCAAGAGGAAAATGCCTAGTGTCATCTGTGCCCCCTGGGTACGAGGACCTAGGAGCAGTCAGTCACAGGAACCTTTTGAGCCCAGAGCTGAAAGACAGTCACTAGGAGCACCTACAAACCTGAAATCAGAGCACCTGTTCCAAGAAAAGGCTGAAAGAAAACAGGAAAAGAGTTCTACAGGAGTGCTGACACAGAGGCCTGCAGGACGGTCAAGCCACTCCTAGAAACAGCAAGACAAGCTAACACCAGAGACAACACGACAGCGAGAGGCAAGCACAGGAACCTAAGCAACAGAAATCGAGACCTCTTGGCATCATCCCTAGGTCTCCCACCAAAGAAAATACTGGATATCCAAACACACCAGAAAAGCAAGATTTAGATTTAACATTACATTTTATGATAGTGATGGAGGACTTTAAGAAGGACATAAATAACTCCCTTAAAGAAATGCAGGACAACACAAGTAAACAAGTAGAAGCCCTTAAAGAGGACACACAAAAATCCCTGAAAGAACTACAGGAAAACACAACAAAAACAGGTGAAGGAATCGAACAAACCTTCCAGGATTTAAAAATGGAAATAGAAACAATAAAGAAAGCACAAAGGGAGAAAACCCTGGAGATAGAAAACCTAGGGAAGAGACAAGAAGTCATTGATACAAGAAACACCAACAGAATACAAGAGATAGAAGAGAGAATCTCAGGGGTAGAAGGAACCATAGAAAACATCGACTCAACCAACAAAGAAAATGTAAAACGTAAAAACCTCATAGCCACATCCAGGAAAACCAGGACACAATGAGAAGATCAAACTTAAGGATAATAGGTATAGAAGAGAGTGAAGACTCCTACTGTAAAGGGCCAGTAAATATATTCAACAAAATTATAGAAGAAAACTTCCCTGACCTAAAGAAAGAGATGCCCATAAACATACAAGAACCTTACAGAACTCCAAATAGATTGGAACAAAGAGAAATTGCTCCCGTCATATAATAATTAATACACCAAATGCACAAAAGAAAGAAAGAATATTAAAAGCAGTAATAGAAAAAGGTCAAGAAACATATAAACGCAGACCTATCAGAATTACACCAGACTTCTCACCTGAGACTATGAAAGCCAGAAGATCCTGAACACATCTCATACATAACATAAGAGAATACAAATGCCAACTCAGGCTACTATATTCAGCAAAACTCTCAATTAACATAGATGGAGAAACCAGGATATTCCATAACAAAACCAAATTTACACAATATCTTTCTACAAATCTAGACATACAAAGGAAAATAGATGGAAAACTCGAACAGAAGGAGAGAAAATGTACCATAGAGAAAGCAAGAATATAATCTCCTTGCAATGAAACCAAAAGGGAGACACACAAACATAATTCCACCTCTAACAAAGAAAATAACAGGAAGCAACAATCACTATTCCTTAATATCTCTCAACCTCAACAGACTCGTTTCCTCAATAAAAAGACATAGATTAACAGACTGCATATGTAAAGAGGAACCAGCATTTTGCTGTATACAGGAAACATACCTCAGAGACAATGGCAGGAGTACAACTTTCCAAGCAAATGGCCAGGCAGAACAAGCTGGAGTTGCCATTCTAATATATAATAAAATTGACTTTCAACCAAAAGTCATCAAAAGAGATAAGGAAGGACACTTTATATTCACCAAAGGAAAAAAATCCACCAAGATGAACTCTCAATCCTAAATATCTATGCTCCAAATGGAAGGGCACCTATATTCATAAAAGAAACCTTATTAAAGCTCAAAGCACACATTGCATCTCCCACGAAAATAGTAGGAGATTTCAACACCCCACTCTCATCACTGGACAGATCATGGAAACAAAAATTAAACAGAGACATAGAGAACTAACAGAAGTTATAAACCAATTGGATTTAACAGATATTTACAGAACATTCCATCCTAAAACAAAAGGATATACCTTCTTCTCAGCACCTCATGGTACCTTCTCCAAAATTGACCATATAATCGGTCATAAAACAGGCCTCAACAGATACAGAAGATAGAAATAATCCCATGCATCCTATAAGATCACCATGGACTAAGACTGGTCTTCCATAACAACAATAACGACAGAAAGCCCACATATACATGGAAATTGAACAATGCTCTACTCAATGACAATTTTGTAAAGGAAGAAATAAAGAAAGAAATTAAAGACTTTTCAGAATTTAATGAAAATGAAGGTACAACATACCCAAACTTATGGGACACAATGAAAGTGGTGCTATGAGGAAAACTCTTAGCTCTGAGTGCCTGCAAAAAGAAACAGGAGAGAGCATATGTCAGCAGCTTGACAGCACACCTAAAAGCTCTAGAACAAAAAGAAATAAATAAAATGAAGAGGAGTTAAAGGCAGGAAATAATCAAACTCAGATCTGAAATCAACAAAGTAGAAACGAAAAGTACTATACAAAGTATCAACAAAACCAGGAGCTGGTTCTTTGAGAAAATCAACAAGATAGATAAACCCTTAGCCAGACTAACCAGAGGCCACAGAGAGTGTATCCAAATTAACAAAATCAGAAATGAAAAGGGAGACATAACAACAGAATCTGAGGAAATTAAAAAAAATCATCAGATGCTAGTACAAAAGCCTATATTCAACAAAACTTGAAAATCTGGAGGAAATGGGCAATTTTCTAGACAGATACCGGGTACCAAAGTTAAATCAGGAACAGATAAACCATTTAAACCACCCCATAACTCCTAAAGAAATAGAAGCAGTTATTAATAGTTTCCCAACCAAAAAGAGCCCAGGACCAGATGGGTTTAGTGCAGAATTCTATTAGACCTTCATAGAAGACCTCATACCAATATTGTCCAAATAATTCCACAAAATAGAAACAGACAGAGCACTACCAAATTCTTTCTATGATGCCACAATTACTCTTATATCTAAACCACACAAAGACCCAACAAAGAAAGAGAACTTCAGACCAATTTCTTTTCAGAATATTGATGCAAAAATGCTCAATAAAATTCTTGCAAATCGAATCCAAGAAAACATCAAAACAATCATCCATCATGATCAAGTAGGTTTCATCCCAGGAATGCAGGGATGGTTTAATATATGGAAATCCATCAACATAATCCACTATATAAGCAAACTCAAAGATAACCACATGATCATTTTATTACATGCTGAGAAAGCATTTGACAAAATTCAACACCCCTTCATGATAAAAGTCATGGAAAGAATAGGAATTCAAGGCACATATCTAAGCATAGTAAAAGCAATATACCACACACCAGTAGCTAACATCAAACTAAATGGAGAGAAACTTGAAGCAATCTCACTAAAATCAGGGACTAGACAAGGCTGCCCACTCTCTCCCTACTTATTCAATATAGTTCTTGAAGTTCTAGCCAGAGCAATTAGACAACAAAAGGAGGTCAAATGGATACAAATTGGAAGGGAAGAAGTCAAAATATCACTATTTTTAGGAGATATGATAGTATACTTAAGTGACCGCAAAAGTTCCACCAGAGAACTACTTAACCTGATAAACAACTTCAGCAAAGTGTCAGGGTATAAAATAAATTCAAACAAATCAATAGCCTTCCTCTATTCAAAGGATAAACAGGCTGAGAAAGAAATTAGGGCAATGACACCTTTAATAGTCCCAAACAACATTAAATATCTTGGAGTGACTTTAACCAAGCAAGTGAAAGATCTGTATGACAAGAACTTCAAACCTCTGAAGAAAGAAATTGAAGAAGTTCACAGAAGATGGAAAGATCTCCCATGCTCATGGATTGGCAAGACTAATATAGTAAAAATGGCGATTTTGCCAAAAGCAAAATACAGATTCAATGCAATCCCCATCAAAATTCCTACTCACTTCTTCCTAGAGATAGAAAGAGCAATTTGCAAATTCATCTGGAATTACAAAAAACCCAGGATAGCTTAAACTATTCTCAACATTAAAAGAACGTCTGGGAGAATCACCATCCCTGACTTCAAGCAGTATTACAGAGCAATAGTCATAAAAATTGTATGGTATCGGCACAAAGACAGGCAGATAGATCAGTGTAACAGAATTGAAGACCCAGAAAAGAACCCACACACCTACGGTCACTTGATCTTTGACAAAGAAGCTAAAACCATCCAATGGAAGAAAGATAGCATTTTCAACAAATGGTGCTGCTTCAACTGGAGGTCAGCATGTAGAAGAATGCAATCCATCCATTCTTATCGCCCTGTACAAAGCTTAAGTCCTAGTGGATCAAGGACTTCCACATCTAACCAGATACACTCAAACCAATAGAAAAAAAGGTGGGGAAGAGTGTCAAACACATGGGCACTAGGGAAAATTTCCTGAACTAAACAGCAATGGCTTATGCTCTAAGATCAAGAATTGACAAATGGGACTTCATAAAACTGCAAAGCTTCTGTAAGGCAAAGGACACTGTCATTGGGACAAAATGGCAACCAACAGAGTTGGAAAAGAACTTTACCAATCCCACATCTGATAAAGAGCTAATATCCAAAATATACAAAGAACTCAAGAAGTTAGACTCCAGAGAGCCAAATAACCCTATTAAAATATAGAGTACAAAGCTAAACAAAACATTCTCAGCTGAGGTATATAGAATGTCTGAAAAGCACCTAAAGAAATGTACAACATCATTAGTCATCAGGGAAATGCAAAGCAAAACAACCCTGGATTCCTCCTCAGCATTCAGAATGGCTAAGATCAAAAACTCAGGTGCTGGCAAGGATATGGAGAGAGAGGAACACTCCCCCATTGTTGGTGGGATTGTAGACTGGTACAACCATTCTGGAAATCAGTCTGGAGGTTCCTCAGAAAATTAGACATTCCACTACCTGAGGAATCCTGAGTGAGGTAACCCAATCACAGAAACACACACTTGGTATGCACTCACTGACAAGTGGATATTAACCCAAAAGCTCGAATTACCCAAAATGCAATCCACAGACCACAGGAAGTTGAAGAAGAAGGATGGCCAACATATATGCCTCTCCTGGGCATATACCCGAAAGATGCTCCAACATACAACAAAGACACAAGTTCCACTATGTTCATAGCAACCTTATTTATAATAGCCAGAAGCTGAAAAGAACCCAGATACCCTTCAACAGAGGAATGGATTCAGAAAATGTGGTACATCTACTCAATGGAATATTACTCAGCTATCAAAACAATGACTTTATGAAATTCATGGGCAAATGGATAGAAGTAGAAAATATATCCTGAGTGAGGTAACCCAATCACAGAAACACACACTTGGCATGCACTCACTGACAAGTGGATATTAACCCAAAAGCTCAAATTACCCAAAATGCAATCCACAGACCACAGGAAGTTGAAGAAGAAGGATGGCCAAAGTGCAGATGCCCACTCCTTCTTAAAAGGGGGAAAATATCCATAGGAGGGGATATAGAAGAAAAGTCTAGAGCAGCGACTAAGGAATGGCTATTCAGAGCCTGCCCCACATGTGGCCCATATATATATACAGCAACCAAAACTTGATAAGATTGATGAAGCTATAAAGTGCATGCTGACAGGGACCGGATATAGATCTCTCCTGAGAGACACAGCCAGAACATGTCAAATACAGAGGTGAATGTTAGCAGCAAACCACTGAACTGAGAACAGGACCCTCATTGGGGGACTTAGAGAAAGGATTGAAGGAGCTGAGGTGGCTTGCAACCCCATAAGAAAAACAATACCAACAAGCCAGATCTCCCAGGGACTAAACCACTATCCAAAGACTATTCATGGACTCACCCAGGGCTCCAACTGCATACGTAACAGAGGATGGCCTTTTTGGGCACCTGCCAAGGTTGGACCCCAGTGTAAGTGATTTTTTTTGTGTGGGCAGTAGGGGGGTGGATGTGAAGGGAACACCCTTATAGAAGAAGAAGAGGAGGAGAGGGGGAGTGGGGCTTATGGACAGGAAACTGGAAAAGGGAATAACATTTGAAATATAATAAAAGAAATAGCCAATAAAAAATAAATAAATAAAAAATGAAAAGGTAAAATAATGTAGATATAATTAAACTAAAAAAGAGGATAGAGACTTGTGATGATTGGAATGAAAAATAAATATACATATTAATATGGATATTAAATATATGTGTGCATATATAATATTATATAATTTATATGAGTATTTAATATTATATATAATATATACATTTGTTGGGGACAGCATACTATGACAGGGATGCCAGCAGTAGGCCTGGATGGAGAGCACAGCAGTCCCCAGCAGTTTCTTGTAAAAATGTATGGTGTCTTGGGCGTTGAGAGGCTGGAGACATATCCCTCCAGGAAACCCAACATCTGAAATAAGGGGCTGCCTGTAGTAGACCAGATGTAGACATCTCAGTAGCCCCTGGCAGCTCTTTGTAAAAAAATTTTTTTCCCCATTTTTCCTAACCTCAGCCCTGGACAATGGCTGTATAGATTTCATTTGTGTATGACTGCTTTTCAGTTGGTTTTGGTATGAATAATTATTCTATTATATCTGACTTTCCTATTTCTTTCTCCTTCTGCTCTGGTGAATTCTGTGAAACTAGATGTTCCTTGATGTAAAGATTCTTAAACAATTAAAAATTGAGGCATAGGGACCAGCCCAGTCCTAATGATCAGGTGCATGACCTGTGCTCTCATCTTGGAAACAATGTAGTAACTTCACAATGGTACTTCTAGATAAATGCTTAACTTGCAAAGAAAGTTTGAAGAAATTATTAGAAAATGAAATAGAGCCACCATTGGAACTCCGAGAAAGATTGAAGTTATGAAATAAGTTTTGCACAACATTTGGGAGTTATTCCTAGATAAGCAAGTACAGAATGCATAAAATTATATACTAGAAAAACTACTAGTCAAAATACTGGAATTCGTAGGAGAGTCATTGTTTGCAATGTGCAGAAGCAGAAAGCTAGCAGAACTACTGAGTTAAGGGTTAACCTGATTCTTTCTGGTCACTGCCTGGCAGCTTTGCCCATGTCATTTATCATTAGAGCTTCACAGGAAAATTGAAGTAGCTGACTTTGGAACTCTAAGTGGATATTAGCCCAAAAGCTCACAATGCCCACAATACACCCACAGTGCTGAGAAAAGACAAGAGACACAGATAGCAAGTGTACCTTTGCTACTGCTCACATCCCTGGGGCTTCTCCAGGTTACACCTTCAACAAGACCACTGTCTCCAAGTTATTGCCTCAACAAATCTGCACCCTCAGGTTACAAGCCCACCCCCTACCTAATGACCACCAATGCAGAGGGGAGCAGAAATTAAGTGTATGATATGACAGTGGCTTTCCAATTAGATGCTTTCATACTTCCACACCTCATCTCACCCCCATTGCCACTTACTATAAAGTCTTGCCCCAATAAACTTTTGGCGTTCTGCTGAAGGACCTGAGGGGCTTTCGCCAACCTTACAACCACCAGCCTCAGGTCAAGGATAGGCTAGGTACCATTCTCCACCCTCAGGAACATTCTTGTAGAAAATTATCAGAATGTACTGACTGGTACTGAAGAAATATAGTTTCATAGATGTGATAAACAAAGTTGTAAAAACAAGGTTTTGAGAAATACATCTGGTAGTCAGGATGCCTATAACAAACTTGTAACTTTTCTGAGCAATACATCTGACGTCATGATGCCCAGTGATAACATAAAGTTTTGGTGATCAAGATTCTGACTAAGCTAATTAAGACAAAACAATAGCAACTGCTCTCAGTAAGACCCCCTCTACCCATCCCTGTGGTAAATTCCGAGAACAACCGCAAGATGTCATCCTGATCCTGCCCGACCACCCAGTTCCTCCCCTATCTAAGGGACCTGCCAATTTAGCCCTTTCCAAGTGATTCTCCAAGGCCAGGTGTAGGGCTGGATGAGGAAAGTGACTAATTGAGCCAAGAACAGCCCCTTGAGCAAACCAGCCAATACCGGACATCTCAGATCCTTTGTCCTGTGTTCCACCAATGAGAATAGGCCAGCTAACCCTGTTGCTGAAGTCTGCCCTCTGTAACGAATAAAAGTTGTGTGCTTTTTGGGTTCGGGGTTGCCTCTCCCTGCATGGATGAGCAACCCACGTACGTGGATTAAAAACCTTATACCCTCATGTTATTGCCGCCGTCACTTTGTCAATCTGTGCTCTGTGGGTTGCACTCGTGAGGTAAGGCCACTATGGGTGGGGTCTTACAACAATGCTTGCTAGCCGATAGATTTAAAAATCAATATGCTTAGCCAATAAGTTTGAACTCTAACCTTGCTGAGGTACCCTGTCCCTAAAAAGTATAAAAAGTGCTTGTAATAGCCATTTGGGGTCAAGTTCTAGTTACTCACCTTGAGGGACTAATTGGAGGTCAACCCCGGTACGGGCCAGAAAATAAACCTCTTGCTTTTGCATCGATCTGCGTCTCGGTGTCTCACTTTCGGGGTGTCTCGAAGAACCACTGATCGAAGGTTGGGGGTCACCAACCTGTGTTACATTGGAGGGGCCTGAGATAGCCCGACTAAAAACCCTGCCGTGAGTTGCATCATATTGGCTCTAGTCTGGTTTTGGGGGGGTGACTACTAACATTTCTCTGCCACTACAGTCCCTGGTAGTCTTTGGGGAAATCTCATGATCTGGGCATAAAAAAAGAATGGGGCCTCAGGATTCAGTATGGGAAAAAAAGACAGGTGATTTTCAGGCTAGATAGCCATGAAAGTAAATGGAAATTATCTTTCTTGATTGAGTCCACATGGTCCAAGATTCATAGTACTCTCTTGCTCTTCCTGCACCTTACAGTAGGGTACTTTACGATAAGTCGGAGTGCGTTACGGCCATACCTTTGTGCTCTACGGCTTCCTAGTTATCCTGGGATATTTTTACGACAGAAAGCCGATTCTCAGACCTGTATGTACTGCTACCACAGTCATTCCAGGTTTGGGGAGTCTGCTAGAGGTCTGTATGACCTTTGGGGTCATTCTCACATATAAATGCCCTCTGATTTGCTTTTAAATTTTTATTTAGCCAACTTTGTAAACATTTAATTTTCGGGGATTGGTGTCTGTGCATAGGATAGATTCCAATGTGTGGGGAGTCTCTGGTTTTGTTCTTTCAGTTTGTTTATATAATGGATCACGTTGATGGTTTTCTGTATATTAAACCATCCCTGCATGCCTGGGATGAAGCCTACTTGATCATGGTGGATGATTGTTTTGATGTGCTCTTGGATTCAGTTCGCCATAATTTTATTGAGTATTTTTGCATCGATATTCATAAGGGAAATTGGTCTGAAGTTCTCTTTCTTTGTTGGGTCTTTGTGTGGTTTAGGTATAAGAGTAATTGTGGCTTCATAGAAGGAATTCTGTAGTGCTCCATCTGTTTCAATTTTGTGGAATAGTTTGGATAGTATTGGTATGAGGTCTTCTATGAAGGTCTGATAGAATTCTACACTAAACCCATCTGGACCTGGGCTCTTTTTGGTTGGGAGACCTTTAATGACTGCTTCTATTTCCTTAGGAGTTATGGGGTTGTTTAACTGATTTATCTGTTCCTGATTTAACTTCAGTACCTGGTATCTGTCTAAGAAATTGTCCATTTCCTGCAGATTTTCAAGTTTTGTTGAATATAGGCTTTTATAGTAAGATCTGATGATTTTTTTAATTTCCTCTGAATCTGTAGTTATGTCTCCCTTTTCATTTCTGATTTTGTTAATTTGGACACACTCTCTGTGTCCTCTCGTTGGTCTGGCTAAGGGTTTATCTATCTTGTTGATTTTCTCAAAGAACCAACTTTTGGTTCTGTTGATTCTTTCTATGGTCCTTTTTGTTTCTACTTGGCTGATTTCAGCTCTGAGTTTGATTATTTCCTGCCTTCTACTCTTCCTGGGTGTATTTGCTGCTTTTTATTCTAGAACTTTTAGGTGTGCTGTCAAGCTGCTGACATATGCTCTCTCCTGTTTCTTTCTGCAGGCACTCAGAGCTATGAGTTTTCCTCTTAGCACAGCTTTCATTGTGTCCCATAAGTTTGGGTATGTTGTACCTTCATTTTCATTAAATTCTAAGAAGTCTTTAATTTCTTTCTTTATTTCTTCCTTGACCAGGTTATCATTGAGTAGAGCATTGTTCAACTTCCATGTATATATGAGTGTTCTTTCCTTAATGTTATTGAACACCAGCTTAAGCCTGTGGTGGTCTGATAGGATGCATGGGATTATTTCTATTTTTCTGTATCTGTTGAGGCCTGTTTTTGACTGATCATATGTTCTGTTTTGGAGAAAGTACCATGAGGTGGTGAGAAGAAGTTATATCCTTTTGTTTTAGGATAGATGTTCTATAAATATCTGTTAAGTCCATTTGGTTCATTGACTTCTCTTAGTCTGTCTATGTCTCTGTTTAATTTCTGTTTCCATGACCTGTCCATTGATGAGAGTGGGGTGTTGAAATCTCCTACTATTATTGTGTGAGGTGCAATGTGTGCTTTGAGCTTTAATAAGGTTTATTTTATATATGTAGGTGCCCTTGTATTTGGAGCACAGATATTTAGGATTAAGTGTTCTTCTTGGTGTATTTTTCCTTTGATGAACATGAAATGTCCTTCCTTATCTTTTTTGATGACTTTTATTTGAAAGTCAATTTTATTCTATATTAGAATGGCTACTCCAGCTTGCTTCTTCACATCATTTGTTTAGAAATTAGTTTTCCAGCCTTTTACTCTGAGGTAGTATCTGTCTTTTTCTCTGAGGTGTGTTTCCTGTAGGCAGCAAATGCTGGGACGTCATTACGTATCCAGTTTGTTAATCTGTGTCTTTTTATTGGGGAATTGAGTCCATCGATGTTGAGAGATATTAAGGAATATTGATTGTTGCTTCCTGTCATCTTCATATTGGGAGGTATGATTATGCTTGTTTGCTTCTCTTCTCTTTGTTTTGTTGCAAAAAGATTAGTTTCTTGCTTTTCTAGCATGTTACTTGCCTCCTTGTGTTAGGCTTTGTGGTTTTTTATCCTTTGTGGGGCTGGATTTGTAGAAAGATATTGTGTAAATTTGGTTTTGTCATCGAATATCTTGGTTTCTCCATGTCTGTTAATTGAGAGTTTTACTGGATACAGTAACCTGGGCTGGCATTTGTGTTCTCTCAGGGTCCATATGACATCTGTCCAGGATCTTCTGGCTTTCGTAGAGTCTGGTGCAAAGTCTGGTGTGATTCTGATAGGTCTGGCTTTATATGTTACTTGACCTTTTTCCCTTACTGCTTTCAATATTCTTTCTTTGCTTTGTGCATTTCGTGTTTTGACTATTATGTGATGGGAGGAGTTTTCTTTTCTGGTTCAGTCTATTTGGAGTTCTCTAGGCTTCTTGTATGTTTATGGGCATCTCTTTCTTTTCTTTCTTTTTTTTTCCTTTTTTTTTCTTTTTTCTTTTACTTTTTTTTCGAGCTGGGGACCGAACAGGGCATTGAGCTTGCTAGCAAGCGCTACCACTGAGCTACATCCCCAACCCGGGCATCTCTTTCATTAGTTTGGGAAATTTTCTTCTATGATTTTGTTGAAGATATTTTCTGGTGCTTTGAGTTGGGAGTATTCACTCTCTTCTACACCTATTATCCTTAGGTTTCATCTCATTTTGTCCAGGATTGCTCTATGTTTTTGGGCTTGGAGCTTCTTCCTTTTTACATTATTTTTGACAATTGTGTCAATATTTCTATGGAATCTTCTGCCCTGAGATTCTCTCTTCTATCTCTTGTATTCTGTTGCTGATACTCGCATCTATGACTCTTGATCTCTTCCCTATGTTTTCTACCTCCAGGGTTGTCTCCATTTGTGCTTTCTTTATTATTTCTATTTCCATTTTAACTTCTGGATGGTTTTCTTCATTTCCTTCTCCTGTTTTTTTTTCCAGTAGTTCTCTAAGGATTTTTGTGCTTCCTCTTTAAGGGCTTCTACTTGTTTACTTGTGTTGTTCTGTATTTCCTTAAGGAAGTCATTTTTGATCTTAAAGTCCCCCATCATCAAGATAAAATGTGATTTTAAATCTAGGTCTTGATTTTCAAGTGCTTGCTTTGCTGGGAGAATTGGGCTCTGATGATGCCATGTAGTCTTGGTTTCTATGGCTTGGTTTCCTGTGCTTACCTCTTGCTATCAGGATACTTCTGGTGATAGCTTATTTTACTGTTTCTGATAGTTGCTTGACCTTCCTGTGGTCCTGTGTGTCAGCACTACTGTAGACTTGTTTTCCTATTTTCTTTTGGCCAGTTAAGGGAACAGGGTATTCTGTTCCCAGGCATGTAATAGCTCCTGGTGGCTGGCTTTCAGCTCTCTGTGAGAGCTGCAACTGGAAGGGTCCTTCCCCTACTTCTCCCAGTGCATAGGGCACACAAATGGTACTAGGTGTTTTTCTCTTGACTCGGGAATGTGGGCAGAGGATAGTTTCACAGGAGTGTCTGCACTCC
The DNA here is from genome assembly GCF_011064425.1 of Rattus rattus. NCBI lineage: Eukaryota > Metazoa > Chordata > Mammalia > Rodentia > Muridae > Rattus > Rattus rattus. The sequence continues at coordinate 112,339,586 of NC_046172.1, forward strand.
TGAGGGTCTAGCTCCCCCAGCCCCACAAACCCATGGGATTTGGGTTCAGGAAACTGTATGACCAGTTCGGTTCAGATCTGGATGCAGATGTGGACCTTGGGCCTCCTGCAGCCTGACTGCTCTTATATTCCTGTGTCCATGTCACTATGCAGTTTCCTCTTGGGCCAGGGACATGGGAAAAGGTGAGCAGAAGTGGCAGTCTGTCCTGCCCTGCAATCTCAGAATTGCCCGCACTTCCGAGTGTTCAGCTGTCTCTCCCACGGGATTTGGGATCAGGGAGCCGTGGGCCAGGATCAGAGAGACTTATTTTTTTCTTTTATCTTTATGAAATTGAGTATTTCTTAATTACATTTCGATTGTTATTTCCCTTCCCAGTTTCCAGGCCAACATCCCCCTAACCCCTCCCCCTCCACTTCTATATGGGCTTCCCCTCCCCATCCTCCCCCTATTACCACCCTATCCCGAACAATCGTGGGTTCAGTCTTGGCAGGACCAAGGGCTTCCCCTTCCACTGGTGCTCTTACTGGGCTCTAGACTATTCATTGCTACCTATGAGGTTGGAGCCAAGGGTCAGTCCATGTATAGTCTTTGGGTAGTGGCTTAGTCCCTGGAAGCTCTGGTTGGTTGGCATTGCTGTTCCTATGGTGTCTCGAGCCCCTTCAAGCTCTTCCAGTCCTTTCTCTGATTCCTTCGATGGGGGTCCCGTTCTGAGTTCAGTGGATTGCTGCTGGCATTCGCCTATGTATTTGCTGTATTCCAGGTTTGTCTCTCAGGAGAGATCGACACCCAGTACCTGTCGGCCTGAACTTCTTTGCTTCATCCATCTTGTCTAGTTTGGTGGCTGTATATGTATGGGCCACATGTGGAACAGGCTCTGAATGGGTGTTCCTTCTGCCTCTGTTCAAATCTTTGCCTCCCTATTCCCTCCCAAGTGTATTCTTGTTCCCCTTTTAAAGAAGGAGTGAAGCATTCACATTAGGTCATCCTTCTTGAGTTTCATGTGTTGTGTGAATCAAGGGTAATTCAAGCATTTGGGCTAATAGCCACTTATCAATGAGTGCAAACGATGTGTGTTTTTCTGTGATTGGGTTACCTCACTCAGGATGATATTTCCAGTTCCATCCATTTGCCTATGAGTTTCATAAAGTCATTGTTGTTGATAGCTGAGTAATATTCCATTGTGTAGATGTATCACATTTTCTATATCCATTCCTCTGTTGAAGGGCATCTGGGTTCTTTCCAGCTTCTGGCTATTATAAATAGGGCTGCTATGAACATAGTGGAGCATGTGTCCTTGTTATATGTTGGGGCATATTTTGGGTATATGCCCAAGAGAGGTATAGCTGGGTCCTCAGATAGATCAATGTCCAATTCTCTGAGGAACCTCCAAGACTGATTTCCAGAATGGTTGTACCAGTCTGCAATCCCACCCACTATGGAGGAGTGTTCCTCTTTCTCCGCATCCTCGCCAGCATTTGCTGTCACCTGAGTTTTTGATCTTAGCCATTCTAAAAGGTGTGAGGTGAAATCTCAGGGTTGATTTGATTTGCATTTCCCTTATGACTAAAGATGTTGAACATTCCTTTAGGTGTTTCTCAGACATTCCCCATTCCTCAGCTGTGAATTCGTTGTTTAGCTCTGAACCCCATTTTTTAATAGGGTTATTTGTCTCCCTGCGGTCTAACTTCTTGAGTTCTTTGTATATTTTGGATATAAGCCCTCTATCTGTTGTAGGATTGGTAAAGATCTTTTCCCAATCTGTTGGTTGCCGTTTTATCCTAACAACAGTGTCCTTTGAGAGGCTTATTTCTTAAGTTCCAAAAGGAAACAAATGACAAAGTCATAAGCAAAAGCCATAGGAAACATTATTGAATAATGGACAATTCGTTTGTTCTAATGTTAAGTCATGTAAGCATAAGTTAACATCAGGTGATTTCCCCAATACATATGCCACTCACAGCAAGGTATTGTGTAATTTTCAGCATTCAGAGCTCCCTTGAAAGTCAGCCTCCCCCCAGTCATATATGTTCTTGTCTAGGATGAAGGTCAGATATGAAATAAGATGCCCAGGGAACTTGCAAAGTGAATCTGGATGAGAATCAAGTCGCTGGTGTGATGATTCCCTGTTCTCCAGGCCCTGAGGTGTCAACGTTTGTCTTTTCCTTTCTAGGCCTGCATTCAGAAGGCAGCGAGACATCCTGAGGAAGCGTTGGAGAGCGATTGCTGCTGGCTGAAGGAGGCAAATGAAGACCTGGCCATAAGGCTATTATTGCCCTCTTTAAAAGCGAAGACACCTGATGGTGTTGAGTGCCACAGAATCCACTTGCTTGTGTTTTTGTTTTCCTTTTCTATGATGCCAGGGTTCCAATGCTGGCTCCTTCAGAACATCTGCCATTAATATCAAGTAGAAACAGAAAGCTAAGGGGTGGAATATGTTTCCTCATATTAAGCAAAAAGACCAGGCAGCCAGTAGCTATTGATGGCATTTTGTTTCCACTTGGAAGGGCAGGAACACAAAACCTGCCTTCCGAACTCCTTGGCTTTTCTCAGGACAACAGTGCCATCATGCGGAGATCGTTCATAAAGTCCTTGTGCCTAGCCTTAGGTATCGTGTTCTGCCATGTTTGGTGGATAGAACCCTAGGAAATCTGTTCTTTGCAGGAGAAACAGAGAAATAGTTCTCGGGGTACGGGTAAGGAGCAACCTCTATGCCTTCTCTTCTCGTGGCCGTTTCTCTGCTCTGGATCCGCGTTGCCAACACACTACTTGATAGGAGGGTTGCTAATTTCAATTCTAGCGAACATACTAAGTATCTTTTACAACAGCCCGGCGAATTGGACTCAGATGAGAACAGAGGACCAACGTGCTTAACAGAGTAATAATCAGTCCAGGGACATCTCTAAATTTTGTTCCAAGAGACTGGAACAGGGAACAAGAGCCCCCGAGCGTCTGCGCTAATGTTTAAGGGGATTGACCGCGATTTCTGTACAGTGGGAAGACCGCGGGTCCCATTAGCAAACTTCCTGAGGCACCGTGTCCATGTGAGAGCCTGTCCACTCGGCTACCTCGCTTGTTAGATCTGAAGTGAGAAAACTTACCAGCCCATGTCTCTCATTAGACTTTGAGAGAAGTCACAAAAGCCCTGACAAGAAGCTCAGATACTTCTTGCTAGGAATCATGGGAAAGACACTTAGTGAGCCAGTTTTGAATCTCTTTCCACATGATGGCAGTATTGTTCCAGAAACGCGGGCATCACACTTATCTCCAACCTTTCATATCTAGACAGCAAACAAAAAAGCATGTCACCTAGAGAAAGGGGGACCAGGAAATATGGCTGGTTTGACTTACATCTAATAACTACTAGTTCAAAAGTATTTTGTTTTTAGTCAATGAACAAAACCAACGCCTAGCACGACCATAACTCAGTTCACTTCTTTCAGAAGTGAATTTATAGGGACGTTGTATTCAAGTATGAGCTTTCATTCTTGCCCTCTCCATTTCTTCTTTTATTCCATCTCTATTAAATTGACTATTTATTTACATTTCAAAGGTTATTCCCTTTCCCGGTTTCCAGGCCAACATCCCTCTAACCTCTCCCTCTCCCCTTCTATGCCGGTGTTCCCCTCCCCATCCTCCCCCCATTACCGCCCTCTGCCCAACAATCTAGGGGTCAGTCTTGGCAGGACCAGGGGCTTCCCCTTCCACTGGTGCTCTTACTAGGCTATTCATTGCTACCCGTGAATTTGAAGCCCGGGGTCAGTCCTTGTATATTCTTTGGGTACTGGCTTAGTCCCTGGAAGCTATGGTTGTTTGGCATTGTTGTTGATATGAGGTCTCAAGCCCCTTCAAGCTCTTCTAGACCTTTCTCTGATTCCTTCAACGGGGATCCCGTTCTGAGTTCAGTGGTTTGATGCTGGTATTTGCCATGTTCTGGCTGTGTCTCTCAGCAGATATCTACATCTGGTTCCTGTCAGACTGCACTTCTTTGCTTCATCCATCTTATCTAGTTTGGTGACTGTATATGTATGGGCCACATGTGGGGCAGGCTCTGAAGGACTATCCCTTCAGTCTCTGCTCTAAACTTTGCCTCCCTAGGCCCTCCTATGGGAATTCTGGTTCCCCTTTTAAAGAAGGAGTGAAACATCTGCATTTTGGTCATCCTTGGGAGTTTCCTGTGGTCTGTGCATCTTGGGTAATTCAAGCATTTGGGCTAATAGCCACTTATCAATGAGTGCATACCATGTGTGTTTTTCTGTGATTGGGTTACTTCACTCAGGATGATATTCTTCTAGTTCCATCCATTTGACTATGAATTTCTTGAGGTCATTGCTTTTGATAGCTGAGTAGTACTCCACTGTGTAGATGTACCAATTTCTTTATCCATTCCTCTGTTGAAGGGCAACTGGCTTCTTTCCATCTTCTGGCTATTATAAATAAGGCTGCTATGAACATAGTGGAGCACGTGTCTTTTTTATATGTTGGGGCATCTTTTGGGTATATGCCCAAGAGAGGTATAGCTGGATCCTCAGGCAGTTCAATGTCCAATTTTCTGAGGAACCTCCAGACTGATTTCCAGAATGGTTGTACCAGTCTGCAAACCCACCAACAATGGAGGAGTGTTCCTCTTTCTCCGCATCCTCGCCAGCATCTGCTGTCACCTGAGTTTTTGATCTTAGCCATTCTCACTGGTGTGAGGTGAAATCTCAGGGTTGTTTTGATTTGCATTTCCCTTATGACTAAAGATGTTGAACATTTCTTTAGGTGTTTCTCATCCATTCGGAATTCCTCAGCTGTGAATTCTTTGTTTAGCTCTGAACCCCATTTTTTAATAGGGTTATTTGTCTCCCTGCGGTCTAACTTCTTGAGTTCTTTGTATATTTTGGATATAAGGCCTCTATCTGTTGTAGGATTGGTAAAGATCTTTTCCCAATCTGTTGGTTGCCGTTTTCTCCTAACCATAGTGTCCTTTGCCTTACAGAAGCTTTGCAGTTTTATGAGATCCCATTTGTCGATTCTTGATCTTAGAGCATAAGCCATTGGTGTTTTGTTCAGGAAATTTTTTCCAGTGCCCATGTGTTCCAGATGCTTCCCTAGTTTTTCTTCTATTAGTTTGAGTGTGTCTGGTTTGATGTGAAGGTCCTTGATCCACTCGGACTTAAGC
>NC_046172.1:112344846-112375824 GCF_011064425.1 Rattus rattus
TTTAATTGAATAAATTTCGATTACATTTTTCTTATTTAAATTCCTTGATAGGGGAATTTATAAATATATTCCTGAATGTGTACTCAAAACTTCTGTTTTCCAATTCTAATTTTTGAAATGATTTTTGTAACAAAGGGGGCTCAGCTACAGAGTATAATAATTTAAATATTATGTACTTACTTCAAAGGATAAATTCCATAATCCTTATTTTATCCAAAAATTACAAGACGTCAATAATGAAAAAAACACCATGGAGTATAGAATGCAGTTCTGCAGTCCCATTTGATATCAGTTCTCAAATATCTACCTTCCTGTGTTCCCAGTCCCTGCCTTGAGGGTTTTGGATGTTCTACCATGATTCTTCTCTTCAGGTCAACATAAGATCTCAGGAGGATGCAGCAGAGGAAGCTGGCTTGAGGTCCAGGGAAAACCTCAAAACCACTAGGTTCCTTATGTACAGGAGGAATCTTTTAGGAATATTCATTTATGGATTCTAATCTTGACATAGTTACTGAAATCCATATTAAGAGTACATCTAATGCTTCTTATGAGCTTCAAATGTATATTTAGCAGCAGCAAAGCTAGATAAGCTTGATAAATCTCTAAGCAAGGAAGGTGATATATATATTCCCTTGGAGACACAGGAAGAATCTGTCAAGTAGAGAAGTGAATGCTAGTGGCAAACCAGTGAACTGAAAACAGACCTCTTGTTGATATATTTTCAGAAAAGGATTACAAGAGCTAGAAGGGTTTTCAGCACTGCATGAACAACAATACCAATAAACCAAACTTTCTAGGTCTAAACCAACTCTCAAAAAATAAATGGACAGTGTAACTGCTTTAGCAGGTGGCATGTGCACATCAGCGGAAGGAGAATCCCTTCATCCTACTAGGTTTGTCCCAGTTCAAAGAATGTGAAGCAGTAAAGGATATTGATATTGAGAGGAAGGTTAAAGAGATCTTATGGGCGAAGTGGAAAAAGAAATAACATTTGGAATATAAATATAGAAATATCCAATTGAAAAAAGGAATAAAATTTGCTAAAAAATAAAAAAAAATGAAAGAAATTCAAGAAAAGAAATCTGCCATCTAATCACACCTATTGACTCAGAAATCTAAAGGGTCACTGTCAAGGAATGGTACTCAGATTATTACTAGTGAAAAGACTGAGAGATGAAGTCTCAACTAGAACAATTCTATCTCCCAGATATCAGTGTCAGACACAAACTGCAATATAAGAATCCAAAGCATGGATGAGACTACTCTGACATAGAACTTGGTTTACCCTTCTCTCTTGAGACCTTTTTTCTCTGGGAAAAAAGAATAAAAGCCAAGAGCTCTCAGGAAAAGAACTGTGTCCTTCCCAAAACTTGGCTTTTGGGATGAATAAATTAATGATATAAACTCTCTGACTTCAAGGAACCATACCAAGCAGGAATCCAGATGCTTCTGAGAGGCTCCCAGCTCCTGATTCCCATATGTGGAAGGCTCAGATCAAGGCTATTTCTTCAATGAACCCACCCAACCACTACCCAGGTATCATGGAGCTTTCCCCAGGCCCAAGTATAACTTCCATTTTTTAATATCTAGACAGAAGGCCAGTTTCCTTCTCCCCATCTCTGATCTCTTTATCGTCTTTTTTCTCCCTCCCTAATGGCTCTTTATTCTGAATCGAAGGCCAATTACGAAACCCTAGTGGTGGCTATTAGCCCAAATGCTTGAATTACCCTAGATGCCTAGAACAAATGAAACTCAAGATGGATGATCAAAATATGAATGCTTCACTCCTTCCTTAAAAGTGGAACAAGAATACACTTGGCAGGGAATAGAGAGGCAAAGATTAAAACAGACACAGAAGGAACACCCATTCAGAGCCTGCCCCACATGGGACCCATACATATACAGCCACCCAATTAGAAAAGATGGACGAAGCAAAGAATATCAGGCCGACAGGAGACAGATGTAGTTGTCTCCTGAGAGACACAGCCAGAATACAGCAAATACAGAGGCGAATGCCGGCAGCAAACCACTGAACTGAGAATAGGACCCCTGTTGAAGGAATAGGAGAGAGAACTGGAAGAGATCGAAGGGTTCAAGACCGCCTATGAACAACAATGCCAAGCAACCAGTTCTTCCAGGGACTAAGCCACCACCTCAAGACTATACATGGACTGACCCTGGACTCTGACCTCATAGGTACTAATGAATATCCTAGTAAGAGCACCAGTTGAAGGGGAAGCCCTGGGTCCTGCTAAGACTGAACCACCAGCGAACTAGATTGTTAGGGGAAGGGCGGCAATGTGGGGAGGATGGTGAGGGGAACACCCATAAAAAAGGGGAGGGGGAGGGATTAGGGGGGATGTTTGCCTGGAAACTGGTTAAGAGAATGACACTCGAAATGTTAATAAGAAATACTAAAGTTAATAAAAAAAAAAATAAAAGAAACCCTAGTGGTACTGAAGGAATATCTAGTGTCATTTGCTGTCAGCACAACACTTTTACATCCCAGAAGAAGGTAGGGCTCTCCAGGATACAAGAGATTATTCAGAGGGCTAATTGTGATGTCACTGAGAATTGCCATGGTTTATCTGCTAAACAGCTTTCCTTACATTGACCAGATTCAAGAGTGCCCTTTCAATGAGAATCACCAGACAGTGGAAACCTTTATGTACTACATCTCTCTAAAGCTACAGGCTTCTCTTTGCTTCATTATTGTTTTCATGCTCTGAATGGAGAAAGTTAGTCAGAGGCTTGGCATGGGTAGAAAAGATCTAGTAACATGGAGTTGAGGAAATTCTTCTGGTTAAAAATTTTATTGCCTGGACCACTCCTGTGAAATTCAGTCCAATTTGCTAGCTGTTCTCTGTTTCTCAAAGACCAATATTCTCCCTACAGAACTTTAATTGATTGAATATTTTATTATATTTTCTTATTGTACATACCTTAATAGGGAATTTATATATATTCCTGAATGTATACTCAAAAATCTGTTTTCCAATTCAATTTTTTCTGTAATGATTTTGGCAACAAATTGGGCCAAGGTATAGAGTGAGTATACAGTGTATGTACTTCATATGATAAACCCCCAAATCCTCATTTAATTGAAATATTAACACAAATGACATGGAATATAGTATGTGGTTCTGTAGTCGCATTATATATCATACCTCTAATATCTACATTCCTGTGTTACCAGGTCCAGATATATATCTATATAGATATATAGATGTATAGATATATAGATATATAGATACAGATAGATAGATAGATAGATAGAGATAGAGATAGAGATAGATATAGATGTAGATATAGATAGATATAGATATATCTCAGCCACCAAAACGACATAAAATTGATGAAGCTAAGAAGTGCATGCTGCCAGGAACAGGACATAGAACTTTTTTGAGAGACACAGCTAGAGCATGTCAAATACAGAAGTGAATGTGTTGTTGTAAAAATATAAAAATTATAAAGTAAAGTTGCTTTTTAGCTGCTAGCTCTGGCACCATAGTGTCTCATGATATATGCTTGATATCTTGGTGTAAACCCATCCCCACTTCTCAGCGGCCCAGTTTCTCTTTCTTTCACACCCATTCCTACACTCAAACCCCCTCATAAAAGAACACACAGCAGGTTAATCTTTGAACAAATTGATAAGATATAATTGCCCACTTAACCATACAATGCCCAGTATCATCAATCCCTTAGGAAAATTAATAACAACCTGTAAATGGACAGAGCAGTATCTCAAGGTCACCTGCCATGGCTTCTCAACCTCTCCTCTTCCTGTCTCTCCTTTTTCCTCTAGTTTCCTCCTCTCCCTTCAGACATCTCTCCCGCCCATCCTTCCTTCTCCTCCAATGATAGGCCTCCTTCTATGCTGTACCTGCCCCTCACCTGTACTTTACAAATTCAATGAGTAGTTGGTTCTGGTGAAGTCTCCTGAGTTCTGAGTACATGGGTAGGCAGCTGTCTCCCAACCAAAAAGAGCCCAGATCCAGACGGGTTTAGTGCAGAATTCTATCAGACCTTCATAGAAGACCTCATACCAATATTATCCAAACTATTCCATAAAATTAAAACAGATGGAGCACTACCGAACTCCTTCTATGAAGCCACAATTACTCATACCTAAACCACACAAATACCCATCAAAGAAATAGAACTTCAGACCAATTTCCCTTATGAACATCGACGCAAAAATATTCAACAAAATTCTGGCAAACCGAATCCAAGAGCACATCAAAACAATCATCCACCATGATCAAGTACGCTTCATCCCAGGCATGCAGGGATGGTTTAATATAGGGAAAACCATCAACGTGATCCATTATATAAACAAACTGAACGAACAAAACCACATGATCATTTCATTAGATGCTGAGAAAGCATTTGACAAAATTCAACACCCCTTCATGATAAAAGTCCTGGAAAGAATAGGAATCAAAGGCCCATACCTAAACATAGTAAAAGCCATATACAGCAAACCAGTGGCTAACATTAAACTAAATGGAGAGAAACTTGAAGCAATCCCACTAAAATCAGGGACTAGACAAGGCTGCCCACCCTCTCCCTACTTATTCAATATAGTTCTTGAAGTTCTAGCCAGAGCAATCAGACAACAAAAGGAGGTCAAGGGGAATACAGATCGGAAAAGAAGAGGTCAAAATATCACTATTTGCAGATGATATGATAGTATATTTAAGTGATCCCAAAAGTTCCACCAGAGAACTACTAAAGCTGATAAACAACTTCAGCAAAGTGGCTGGGTATAAAATTAACTCAAATAAATCAGTAGCCTTCCTCTACACAAAAGAGAAACAAGCCGAGAAAGAAATTAGGGAAACGACACCCTTCATAATAGACCCAAATAATATAAAGTACCTCGTGTGACTTTAACCAAACAAGTAAAAGATTTTGTACAACAAGAACTTCAAGACTCTGAAGAAAGAAATTGAAGAAGACCTCAGAAGATGGAAAGATCTCCCAAGAATCTACAAATGGGATCTCGTAAAACTACAAAGCTTCTGTAAGGCAAAGGACACTGTGGTTAGGACAAAACGGCAACCAACAGATTGGGAAAAGATCTTTACCAATCCTACAACAGATAGAGGCCTTATATCCAAAATATACAAAGAACTCAAAAAGTTAGACCAAGAGGGAGACAAATAACCCTATTAAAAAATGGGGTTCAGAGCTAAACAAAGAATTCACAGCTGAGGAATGCGAATGGCTGAGAACACCTAAAGAAATATTCAACATCTTTAGTCATCAGGAAATGCAAATCAAAACAACCCTGAGATTTCACCTCACACCAGTGAGAATGGCTAAGATCAAAAACTCAGGTGACAGCAAATGCTGGGAGGATGATGGAGAAACAGGAACACTCCTCCATTGTTGGTGGGGTTGCAGACTGGTACAACCATTCTGGAAATCAGTCTGGAGGTTCCTCAGAATATTGGACATTGAACTGCCTGAGGATCCAGCTATACCTCTCTTGGGCATATACCCAAAAGATGCCCCAACATATAAAAAAGACACGTGCTCCACTATGTTCATCGCAGCCTTATTTATAATAGCCAGAAGCTGGAAAAACCCAGATGCCCTTCAACAGAGGAATGGATACAGAAAATGTGGTACATCTACACAATGGATTTTACTCAGCTATCAAAAACAACGACTTTTTTAAATTCGAAGGCAAATGGTTGGAACTGGAAAATATCATCCTGAGTGAGCTAACCCAATCACAGAAAGACATACATGGTATGCACTCACTGATAAGTGGCTATTATCCCAAATGCTTGAATTACCCTAGATGCCTAGAACAAATGAAACTCAAGACAGATGATCAAAATGTGAATGCTTCACTCCTTCTTTAAAAGGGGAACAAGAATACCCTTGGCAGGGAAGAGAGAGGCAAAGATTAAAACAGAGACTGAAGGAACACCCATTCAGAGCCTGCCCCACATGTGGCCCATACATACAGCCACCCAATTAGACAAGATGGATAAAGCAAAGAAGTGCAGACCAACAGGAGCCGGATGTAGATCACTCCTGAGACACACAGCCAGAATACAGCAAATACAGAGGGAAATGCCAGCAGCAAACCACTGAACTGAGAATAGGACCCCGTTGAAGGAATCAGAGAAAGAACTGGAAGAGCTTGAAGGGGCTTGAGACCCCATATGTACAACAATGCCAAGCAACCAGAGCTTCCAGGGACTAAGCCACTACCTAAAGACTATACATGGACTGACCCTGGACTCTGACCTCATAGGTAGCAATGAATATCCTAGTAAGAGCACCAGTGGAAGGGGAAGCCCTGGGTCCTGATAAGACTGAACACCCAGGGAAATAGACGGTGGGGGGCAGGGCGGCAATGAGGAGGCAATGGGGAGGGGAACACCCATAAGGAAGGAGAGGGGGGAGGGGAATGTTTGCCTGTAAACCGGGAAAGGGAATAACACTCGAATTGTATATAAGAAATATTCAAGTTAATAATAATAAAAAAAGAAACTATTATTTCTTATTACTTTAATTCTTTTTACATTCTAGTCATTGTCCTTTTCCCAGTCTGCCCTCTCATAGTTCCTCATCCGTGTCTCTTCTTCCACATCTTCAAGAAGATGTCCCTGTCTCCCAATAGAATTCCTCACTCCCTGCAGCCTCAAGTCTCTTAAGGCTAAGGCATATCTTCTCCCACTAAGTCCAGATCAGGCAGTACTCTATTGTTTATTTGTATGGGTCCTCAAACCAGATAGTGTATGATGCCTGGTTGGAAGCTAAGTGACTGAGAGATATCAGGGATTCGTGTTAGTTGATACTTTTGGTCTTCCCATGGGGTCATCCTCCTCCTCAAGTTCTTCCAGCCTTTCCTAATTCAACCATGAGGTTCCAACTTCATTCCAATAGTTGGGTATAACTATCTGTGTCTCAGTCAGATGCTTGTGAGGTCTCTTGAAGGACAACTATGCTAAGCTCCTGTCTGTAAGTTCAGGCCTTGTAGCCTCCCCTTGAGATGGATAACAAGTTGGACCAGTCACCTTACCACCCATCCCTCTGTCTCTTCTCCATTTTATTCCTCCAGATCTTGTAGACTGGATCAATTCTGTGTCAGAGTTTTTACTTTCTCACCATTATATCTTTTTATAATCTTTGTACTTTGGATTCCTAAGAGAAAAAATTAATTCTGATTTTAATGGCCAGTCTAGATAGAAAATTTATTAGGCATCACAACCTTGATTTCCTTGAACAACGAATATACTATGCAATCCCAGAAGAAAAATAACCATCAACTAAAAGACAATTCAAAAGAATAGAGCATATCCAGAATAGCAAGTAAAATTAGCCCCATCATCATACAATTGTTAATCATCCAGACAATATTCATCTGTGGATCAAACCTGTGATGAAAAAGTAAAAGCAGGGCTATTCTCATATAAGTATGATTTATCTGCCCTCAAAACAGCTTGATCAGAAAGAGAATATAAAATGTGTTGAGTTAAGTAGTGTACAATGTTTAATAGAAGTATAAAAAGTTTAATGATTCCAGATTGAGAACTAGAAAGTAGAGTAAGAGCAAGGTGTGATGTCTCATACATGTAATGTCAACACATGTAATGCAGACAAATGAAAATTTCCAAGAGCTTGGAGCTTGTCTAGGCTATGTAATGAGTTATAGAACATACTGGTCTCTGGAAAAAGTGTTATGCACAAATGGTAAAATGTTACTTTGTCCTCTGTAATTTGGATGATAGTTGCACCACACCTAATTTTAAACTGCTTTCTTTGTTCCTTCTTGAACTCTTAGTAAGACATTGATAAAAGGAATTGAGGAAAAGATTTAACAATGATGGAAACCATCAACAACACAATAGTGATGCCAGTTAATTTATATTAAATGTGATTGATAGTTTTAGCTATGTAGTTCTGGCTTTAAAGTAAAGGATATATAAAAAGGGTTAAGGAATCTTCCTCTGTGATAAAGGACAGCCTGTGAAACCAGGTATATGTTAGGGAACTACTACATGAAGTCCCCAAAGGTCTTTATGTGAAGCTGTGAGGGTAACAATTCAATTGTGAGGAAGACCACAAGATGTTGCAGATGCCAAAGATATGAGATAACTCACAAGGAGAGCTTGACATTAGTAGGAGAACAAGCCCAAGAGAGAGAAGTATGCTACAATCAACAAAGCTTAAAGGACTTTGATATCTAAAGGCACTTTGACAACAGACATGGAGATCCAGAATTTAGAGTTTGTGTAGCTGATTTTTGGTCTTGTTCCAGTATTTAATTACCTCACTGAGCTTTATTTTCTCCCATTTGTAATGATATTATTTATTTTGTATTTGAGAATGCTAGAAATTTGTGATCTTTCATTTATTTTTCTTTGAAAGGGTTATAATTTACGTGTTGTCTTAAGTCTCAGAAGACACTGAACTTTGGACGTTAATACAATGATGAGACTGTGATAGATTGTGGAGACTTCAGCTGGCGCGCCCAACCTCGACCAGCAAGGAAGACACGACCACAGGAGATTTTCTTCAAGCAGTTTTACTCAGGAACCTTGATACAATCTTCTGACCTCATCTTCTGACTCTCTCTCCCTCTAACTCTCTCTGACTCTCTCTCCTTCTCTCTCTCTTCCTGGGAAACGCCCTGCACCACACTTAAATAGCTAGCACTGGCCAGTCCTAGCAAGCCAAGTGGGTCATGTAGATAGGCTGTCACTATGCGGAAGCTAGCGGGCCAGGCAGACATAGCTAAATAAGGACTTGTTTACTGCAAGGAGCGCTCACCGTTGGGAGGGTGGAAGGTGGAAACCAGCGCCATCTTTGAGGCGTGGCACGTCGCAGCTCTCTACATTTAGCATTGGACAAAATGCAATTATTTTCACCATGATATGGTTAGAAGCCTATGGGGTTGACGAAATGCAATGTGGAAGTTTGTGAACAACACATTGTCTCCAAAGGATCATATATTTCTATATGTAGTCACGAAGGAGTGACTCTATTTAAAAGGATCAAGAAAGGTGGGTTTTTTGAAGAAAACATGTCAGTTGGGATGGAATTTGAGGTTGAAAAAATTCATGTGATGCTTAGGGGTTCTTTCTTTGACTATGGATCTGAATGTAGCTCTCAGCTACTACTTTAACTTCATACATATCACGATCCTTCCTATGGATATAATAATGGAATAAACCTCTGAAACTGTAACCATGTACCAAATTACATGAATTTTTTACAATCGCTTCTTTGGTATTATGGTATATATTTATAGCAATAGACGGTAACTATGTTGCCTTGAATAATTATTCCCATAGACTCCTATTGCCTTTTAACTAGTGTCATTAGAAAATGTGGCCTTGTCAGAGGATGTATGTCACTGTATGTGTGTTTTTGGGTTTCAAATATCCAAACCAAGCCCAGTATCTCCCTTCTTACTGCCTGCAGATTCAGTTATAAAACTATCGGCTCCTTCTACAGCACCATATCCACCTGCGTGTCTGTATGCTTCTTGCTGTAATGATAATGGACTACCCCTTTCAACTTGTAACCCAGTCCCAATTCTTTATACGACTTCCTCTGTTCATGGTATCTCTCCACAACAATAGATCTTTAGGAAGTCAGTTGCAAAAAAAGATGATACCATGAAGAAGTTGTAAATAATTTAAGATAGAAATTGTGATTGATTGAGAGAAAAGGTGGAGAATTACACTTTCTAATATATTATGTGTTAAATTATAATGGGCTATAAATTATTTTTAAAACATATCCCTTTATGCAATTTAACAATATTTTCTCAGATATACTTAATATTTGTTTAATTTATAACCTATTTTAATAGTCAAGATATAGTGAAATTTTTGGTGCTAGTATAATATTTATGTTAACCATAATTTTTTAAAGTCCTGGTGCTTACTTTAAGACACATAATCATAAAAAACCCACAAAGACTGGTTTAGTAGTGCGCTCATGTAGTATGATTACTTTACTGGATGTCTATGATAGGAGGATCATGTTTAAAGTCATCCCGGGCAACAGAGTAAGACTCTGCATCTGAAACACAACAAATAAAATTCCTAACAGTTTGCGCTATAGTATTATCTTCTTCCAACTGCGTATCTAAACACATTGAAATCTTACAACAATGACACATCCTTTACAGAAGAATATATTAAGTTTAAAAAAATAAAATTAGAAAGATTTGTCTATTATCTTTTGGAGATAAAAAATCATAGAAGAAACTGTCAACAGTGCTTAATATTCAGTTGTTTCAAGGTTGTAGTTATTCACAATTATGACAACATTTGCAAATAAAACAGCTTTATCATCATGCTGGGTATTTTTGCATCTGGTGAGTATATGCTTGTGTTTGGGTGTAATGAGATCAAAGTTTTCTCTAGTAACTTTACAGTTAGTATAATTCACCTCCCATAATACCTGAATAAAAATATCTCAGGTAATTAATATATAAATGTTCTTTGAAATTAAGAAACAAGGGACAACCAGGAATGCTCAGGTTGGAATAGCAAAAGAGAATGAGAAAAACATTGGCATGGTTATTTCTCTATGATTACCTGACTAGCATATACATGTTGTGCCCTAATTTCCAAAGCAGAAAGAAAGAATATATTAAGCTAGAAACTGTTGAGTGAAATGATAATGCATTTATTAAACTACCTAATTAAGAGATTTGATGAAACTTTAAACCAAATGACTCAAATCATTAATGAAAGAGCCATTAAGTCCCATAATAACATTTTATGTTACATTTGTTACATTGGAATATTTGTAATTTTAAGAGCATTTTAACCTGTCCTTATACAGATTTGTTCATTTACTTATGGAGAACAACTTAGTGAAATTTTACTCAAATCAGTCCTCTAATACAAATGCACACTTCTATTCTCTGTAATGAGATTTGTTCATGTTCTATCTTAGATGAATTTTCTCTGTGTGCTATTATAACTAAGTGAAAGTTTATGCTATGCAAACAGTACTGATTGAGCTTTCACATTAATATTTGCCCTGCTTTTAGATCCACAAGATTAAAAAAATGCAGTCATTCAGAACTCATATTTTACAAAACCTAATTGGAACTTGAAACTCAGGCTGAAAATCTTATTCTATTAAATTAGCATTTCCTGGGTTTTATTGTGTTTTGAGGCTTGAAAAATTATACCACATGTTTCTGATTCCTTTAGACAACTTTTCAAATGAATGTTGTATAAAATTATTTCTGCCCAATTTACTACCAGGCTTTAAAAAAAACATTTTTGTAAGACATTTTATTTCAAAATAAATATAACTCAAAAGGATAGAATTTTACATTTAAAATGAAAGTCTGAGCCCCTGAGGTTCAAATGGCTTTTAAATTGATGAAAACAAGATTTTCCATGTACCTATAAGCAAAGCAAAGTTAAGTAAACATGAAATGATGCTAAGGTTTCCCATTTAAAACACATATGCTGTTTTAGAAGCTGATAATTACAGATAATTATTCCAATTTCTTTCCATGAGAAATGAAATTAAAGATGGTAAATACACTACTTATTTTCAACATTAGAATCTTTTAATATGTATACCTTAGATAGGAATTCTTCTTGTTTTTTTAAATAAGGAAACTTAGTATATTCAATACAAGATTGAGAAAACCATTAATGTGTGTGAAAGCTAATGTAAAGTCACAAAATGGTCACTCTAGAATGAAAGCATTTAAAATCACTAGGTACACATTTTAATCACAAAACAGCCTGTCTGTAACTAGTTAGAACCCATATCACAAACCTTGTGGCCAGAAATATCAAACATCAATGCCCTTTATATCAATATATCCTAAGGACAATACTACTACTACATTTGCCTTAACCCTTTCACAAGATTTAAAGCATCTCTGTACGTAGGCCATCAAATAGAAAGCATATAAAAAAGTACATTTCAGTTTTAGTTCCATTTTTTTTTAAGTTTTACTTATTAGGGTTTGTATTCATGTGTATGTGTGTGTGTGTGTGTGTGTGAGAGAGAGAGAGAGAGAGAGAGAGAGAGAAAGAGAGAGAGAGAAGGAGGAGAAGGAGGAGGAGGAGGAGGAGAAGGAGGAGGAGGAGGAACTCATGTGGATATTAGAGAACAACATTGTAGATTTGGTTGTGTCCTCTCACCTAATAGGGACGCTCTGTGGAAACAAATTCAAATCACTAGGCTTGTGTGTGAAGCATGTAGCTATATACATGATAATCTATCTCACTCGTCATAAATTTCAGTGTTTAAAATTTCTTATCCAGAGGATGTCTTTCAGTTTAATATTTTTTATTGCTATCAGTACTCAAGTTATACCCAGAAGTTTTATATAAGTACAAATTGCTGTAAATATTATTTATTCTGACCTAGATATATAATCTCAGCTGCTAGGAAATATGTATTTGCATGCATACTGTTTCAGGTCTCCTAAAAAGTAGAAAATGTAATGCCTGTTTTACTTTAACTGCTAATCATTCTAGATGATTGTAGTATTAAACCAAGTTTCAATTTACTAAGGCAGAATGCTTGCCAACTTAAGTGTATCTGAAATCACTTATAAAACAAGTGTTTGGGCATACTGGTGAAGGGCCATCCTCTGTAGCAGTGAATTAACTAACTGCTCAGTGTTCCCAACAAGTGGCAGGCCCACACACCCACCCAAGAACTATCTGTATTAGGGAATGAAAAATACACAAAGACAATTTAATTTTAAATGCCTTTACTAGCTCAAAGACTGGGCAATTATAATTCTTCCCTCTGCTAGAAAACACTCCACTGCAGTACTTCTCAGTCAACATCTTTTAAAAAATATATTTCATCTCTGCTACCCCAAACACAATTGCAGAAGTAGCTCAGGTGGCCACTTTCCTTGATTCTCACACATAGGCAGGCCTCTAGGCCTGGTCTTTCTTCTTCCCTGTCATGGCGATCTCTGCCTTCCTCTCCCATAGTTCCTAGCCTACCTCTGTCTATCTGCTCAGCATTTGCTCTTGGCACTTTGTTGATTGATCATAAACCAATTGGGGACAAAGACCTTCAGCATTTGGACATACAGATTCCCAATTTTGGGGTCCAGATTAAATCAAATCATTGGAACCAATCCCCAACATCTTACCTTTCTACCTAACTTTTTTTTTTTAATTTCTTTTCTCAGACACAAATTGAGTATATGCATCATAATTATCTAAATTATAATGTATGAAATACAATTAACATCTAGTCCATCATATTTGTTAATTAGATAAAGTACTCTACCGCCTAGTCTAACTAAAGTACTTGTAATTCTATGCCTGACATACGTGTGATTTTATCCTATATCACCATCTGAAAACCATCTTTTTAACTCTCTATCATCTCTCTTAATGCTAAACAACTTGAGTTTGATTATGAGACTATAACTAGTTTTCAACTCCACCAGAAATCTGAGAACAAATTAAATATTATCCAAATATTTAGAATGCACAAATTCATAGCTTCCAAAATGTAAACAAAGTGTAGCTATAGCTGACTACTTGGAGAGTCTCAAACTTTGGAGCATCTGTCTTCAACCTTCTGGCCCAGAGCCTTCTGGAAGATATTAAAATGAAGGAGGAATATGAACGACTAGCTTACCCTGTCTTGGAAAAGCTTAATAGTCAACCATCTGACATGTTTGTCCTCTTTGGACAGTATTTTGATGGCAGATGAATAGGACAATTTTTGTCTAGTGGCTATCTTGCTACTCTATATGGAGGTTTTGATGCTCAATTTCTTCTTTGGAAGAGAATAGGGAAGCTCTCAGGAGGAGATATATCTTGTTGTCAATGATCCTTAATAATGCAATAACATTAAATGTCACATTCTGTGGATGTCTAATGTTTCTAGGTAAAGCATATCTGAACGGTTAAACCTTAACTACTACTCACCATTTTCTCTTTGAGTAAATTGAAAATACTTTTTTAAAAATTCAATCAGAATCTAAGATTACCATGAATTTACTATCTACCCCTTAGTCTGTGTTACTTAATCATCCTAAACAGTTTGTAATAGCAGCTTTTGGAAAGATTGGGTCAAAGCCTTGTATTCTTAAATGTGTTGCATAGGTACAATATTAATTTCAAACTTTGTATCAATATCCAAATGTGTTGATTACTGTCTATATGCAGGTGAGGGCAAGCACCAGATCTTCTGATTGGGTAGTAAAAAAAGAAGTCAGGTTGAGAGTTTTAGAGATGGAAAAAAGTGGGACAGAGAGACTGAAAGACAGCGAAGATAAAAGAAGAATAGTCCATGTGGCTTTAAATAGCCACAGGTTGCTATGAATATCATATAAAGAATAGAATATTAAAGGACAATTTGTCTAATCCAGGTAGGCAGTTTATATCAATATCAATTGGATCTGGGTTCATTGTGTGGGCATTTTTTGGGTTGAAAATTTAGTGACATAAATCTGACTGATAAATTACAAGCCTCTAGACTTTTCATTTTACTGGGTTATGGGATTTGTCACAGCTAGCTGCAGTGGGTAGATGGCTGGGAAGATACAGCAGGTTCAAAAGCAGGTGATCCAAAACAGGGAAGTCTGTGGTTGCAGCTCCCAAAGGAGAGGGAAACTACATTACTTGAT
This sequence comes from Rattus rattus, assembly GCF_011064425.1. Taxonomy (NCBI): domain Eukaryota; kingdom Metazoa; phylum Chordata; class Mammalia; order Rodentia; family Muridae; genus Rattus; species Rattus rattus. The sequence goes on from NC_046172.1 coordinate 112,359,473, forward strand.
TATACGTGGCAATAGCGTGGGTTAGTTTTTCTTTTTTTAATTATTATAGTCAATACAAATCTATACCAATGAAAACCTTAATTCTATAACAATATATCAATTCTGTGGTAATGTAAGAAATTATAACTTAAATATGACCTCAATTATAATGATGTCTATCAATTCAAGATTATGGCTATATAATACTTTGTTCAAGAATAAATTAATTAATCCATCCCATCTATTTTCCTGTTCAAAATTATAATCATTTCCAAACTGTTCCTTAAAATGACAACCTATATACAATTTGTAAAGTAACCATAATCAGACACCCAAACCAAAGGAAATCTAGCCTTTAAGACAGGTTCAATTAAAACTTGAGTCAATCTCTGAATCATCTAAGTACGCAGAGACTGGATAGCAGATGCTAAAGCTACCTTTCTTAAGTCTACACATTTTTTTCTAATTTTCTTAACATTCCCCACTCCTTTAAAGAATTTCTTGTTGCTCCTATCCAGGAGGAAGTAGCTTGTTACGTATTTGTCAGATATATAGGTGTTTTATTAATCTTTCAAGCCTGTCCTTACAAAACTTTTCAATTACTGTCTGCCAAACTACTGATTAGGATACATGCATAGAGAGCTAAAGCACTTTTAAAAGACTGAGATATATTTTATTCCTTGCTTTCCTCAAGTCTCTTCTTTATTCTGTCATTGGACTCTTTAAAGGGAAGTGATAAACAATAAGGCAGATCAAAATAGTTACATATAAGTGCAGGCATGACATATGGAGCAGAAATTGACAGAATGGCTAAACAATAACTGGCTCAACTTGATAGTCATCCCACGGACAAGCACTAATCCCTGACACTATTTAATGACACTCTGTTATTCTTACAGACAGAAATTTAACATTACTGTCTTCTGAGAGGCTCCACCCAGCAGCTGATTGAAGAAGGATGCAGACATCACAGCCTAAGTTTGGATGGACATTGGGAGACTCTTATGAAAGAATAGGAAGAATGAATGGAGGCTTGAAAGGAATAGGAATGCCACAGGAAGAGGAACAAAGTCAACTATTCTGGACTGTTGGGGTTATTAAAGTCTGAACTACCAACCAAAGAATGTACATGGGCTGTACCGAGGCCTTCTGACACAAATGTGTGTATTAGAAGTGCAGCTTGGTCTTCATGAGGATCTTCAATAACTCGAGCCATGGCTATGCCAAAAGCTGTTGTCTGTTTATGGAATATGTTTTTCTAGCTGGGCTGCCATGAGCAGGATGGAAATGAATAATTAAAGAAAAGGAAAGGAAAGAAAAAAGGAAAAAAGCAAAAAAAGTAAAGAAAAAAAACAGAAAAGTAAAGGTCTTGGAATAAATTTGCTATCCCATTGCTAGCAATTAAGGAGATTAAGTGGCTAAGACATGCATAAGCAGCACACTTAATTTAAAAGTATAGTTCAAACAATATGCTTATTCATAAAGATAAAAAACATGGCCGGCAGTCCTGATATTCTATATAATAACTTTAAATAAATGATAGAATTCAAACAATATTAATATATTTATATTCTGTATGGAAAAACGTTCTCTCTCCAAAATATATAATAGTCTAGTGACCTGGTTCATCAAACATTAATACTTGGGGTAACTATAATTAGAATCTCAGCATAACAAAGGGTGATACAGGAATATATTCGAGGAAATTTGTGACTGGGTGTACAGAGAAGGAGCTCATTAATAGAGAGTATGACAGTATGTACTGCAATTTGTAAAATGATTTTCTTAAACTGGCAGAAGAATAAAATGTACTTTGAGAGTGAACAGGTAAGAACAAAGTTCAAAGTAATTATATTAATTGCCTTCTACTAGGATTTGCAATATAATTAAGATGAGTAGGGCAGGAAAAGAAAGAACTTTATCCGGAGAAAAAAAAGCAAAGGAAGGCAAAATAAAAAAAAAAAAACACGAAGGAAGAAGAAAAGACAAAGCAGAAAAGTAAAAAAAGTAATAAGAACTATTTAGAGATAGAACTTGAATAATATAATAAATATGTGACTGAATTGAAAATATTCCCTTTCTATTTTGTATTTCTTCTTTCATCCTGATATATCTTTACTTATTTATTTTGCTTTAGATAGAGGGTATGTGGGTAGTCTAGGTTAGCCGCTCACTACTGACCCTCACACCCTATATACAGAATCATAATTGTGTGGCTCAGTTCAATGCCTGGCTAAATTGAAATTATTAACTTATAATACCTCTCAGTAATGAATGTGGTTGTATTTACGTTAATGCTGCAATCACTTCAGGGACTACATGAACTAAATGCTAAATATTATGCACCCATTTGTAATTATACATTTATTTAGTTATAAAAGAAGAATAATGATAAACACATAAAATGGCCAATGTCATGACTGAAACTTTGTAAGTATATATCAATTTCTTTTTTTAAGTATATACCAATTTCTACTAGCTAATATATGATGTGGGAAAGCAATTATTACTGTAACTAAAAGATAGTTATTTAGAACTTGAAATTTTCACTTAAATTTATACTTCAATTAAGTTATAAAATATTTTTAATGTTCATTTATTTTTAATTTTATGTGTGTTATTGTTTTATTGCATAAGTGTTTGTGAACCATATACACTAAAAGATAATTTTTGAGTTTTCAAAGTAGTACACAAACCAGCAGTTCTTCATAGCTATTATAGGTATGAATCACAATAACAAGGAAAGCACAATACCCTCAAGAATGCAGTAGTGGAAAGCATACATTGGCAATAACAAACAACGACAAAGCTGGGGTTATGGACACCCAACAAAAGAAAAACCTGGTACCAGAAACTAACCCAGTTATTTGTGCCAAATGAAGTCATAGATTTAGGAAGAGAACCTAAATCATGATACTACACTAGCATTATCCCTAACAACAATCTAAACATTTGTTCTTACAATGAAAGACACATGAAGTCCTCATTTCTCATCAAATAAACCACAACCTAACAAAATGAAGAGAAGAAATGATAATTTAATGCCTAGACTCAACTTATGTATATAAATATTTCTGCATATAACATTGAAAGATCATAGTAGAAGAGAATGTGGAAAAATTTTAAAAGACAAAGGAGTGAAAAGTTTTCTGAGAGAATTCTAATTTTAGAAATGTCAGAAAGGCTATTTCCATAAAGTCTTATTACTATGTATAGTTAAACAAATCCTAAGCAAGGGTGATACCAATAATTGTGATAAAATGAAATGGAAAAATCTCATAGAACCACAATGTAGAAAAATAATACAAGAAATTATGAAAGGCTAGCACAAGTCTCTGAAGAAAGAAATTGAAGAAGATATCACCCGTACTCATGGATACATTGGATTAACATAGTAAAATTTGCCATCTTACCAAAAGCTATCTACAGATTCAATACATTCTAATCAAAAGTACAATAGAAAAAGTGGGAAGAGCCTTGAACACATTGGCACTGGGGAAAATTTCCTGAACAGAACACTAATGGCTTACGCTCTAAGATCAAGAATTGACAAATGGGATTTCATATAATTGCAAAGCTTCTGTAAGGAAAATGACACTGTCATAAGGACAAAACAGCAACCAACAGATTGGGAAAGGATCATTACCAATCCTACATATGATAGAGGGCTAATATCCAATATATACAAATTACTCAAGAAATTAGAGTCTAGATAATCAAATAACTTTATTTTAAAAAAGGAGACAGAGGTAACCAAAGAATTTCCAACTGAGAAATATTGAATGGCTGAGGAGAAACAACTAAAGAAATGTTCAACATCTTTAGTTATCAGAGAAATGCAAATCAAAACAACCCTGAGATTCTATCTCACACCAGTCAGAATGGCTAAGACCAAAAACTCAGGTAAAAACAGATGCTGTCAAGGATGTGAAGAAAGAGTGACTCTCCTCCATTGTTGGTGGGATTGTAAGCTGGTATAAGAACTCTGCAAATCAGTCTCGAGGTTATTCAGAAAATTAGACATAGTACTATCTGAGGCTACCAGCTATAGCACTCCTGGTCATATACCCAAAAGACGTGCCAAAATATAACAAGGACACATGCTCCACTATGATCACAGCAGCCTTCTTTATGATAGCCAGAAGGTACAAATAACCCAGATGTCCCTCAACAGAGGAATGGATATAGAAAATGTGGTACATCTCCACAACGGAATGCTACTTAGTTATTAAAAACAATGACTTCATGAAATTCTTAGGCAAATTTATGGAACTAGAAAAGATCATCCTGAGCAAGGTAACCTAATCACGAAAGAACACACATGATTTATGCTCATTGATAAGTGGATATTAGCCCCAAAGCTCAGAATACCTAAGATATAATTACATACTACATGAAGCTCAAGAAGAAGGATGACCAAAGTTTGGATGCTTCAGTCTTTCTTAGAAGGGGGAACAAATTACTCACTTGAAAAAGTATGGAAACAAAGTGTGGAACAGAAAGTGAAGGAAAGGCCATCCATCCTCACATACAGTAACCAAAGGCAGACACTATTGCCCATGCCAAGAAGTACATGCTAATAGGAACCTGATATATCTGTCTGCTGACAGGCTCTGCCAGAGCCTGACAAATACAGTGGTAGATGCTTGCAACCAACCATTGGACTTAGAACAGTGTCACCAGTGGAGGAGTTAGAGAAAGGATTGAATTAGCTGAAGGTGTTTGCATCCCTATAGAAAGAACAAACATATCAGCCAACTAGACCCCCTCCTCTACGAACTACCAGGGAATAAATCATCAACCAAAGAGTGCACAGGAATGGACTTATGGCTCCAGAAGCATATGTAGCAGAGGATGGTCTTGTGCGGCATCAATGGAAGGAGAGGCTCTTGCCCCAGTGTAGGGGAATTCCAGGACAGGGAGTTTGGAAGGAGTCAGTTTGCAAGTGGGGGAACAATGAGAGGGAGGAATGGGATAGGGAATTTCTGGAGGGAAAACCTGTAAAGAAGATAATATTTGAAATGTAAATAAACAAAACATCCAATAAAAATAAAAAATGCAATGAACAGATAGACATGTTGACACACATATTATCAAACATAACTTAATTTTAAAACGAGTCTGGGAAATGGCTCAGCTGGTAACTGAAATTCAATCCTAAGATTCCATTATGAGAAGGAAAGAATTGACCTTCAAAAGTTGTTATCTGCCCTTTCACAGACACCATGGTATGAAATTTTCTGTACATACATAAAGACATACACAAACACACACACTAAAAATAATAATTAAATGTTTACAAAAACACTGCAGAAAAACAATCAATCATCTAACATTCAAATAATCCTATTTAAAGAATACAAATCTATATTGAAAGGGATAATGGAAGCTTGGAAACAGGAGAGAAAATATAAATTTCTAGATAAAAAACTAGATGACAATTCTTCCAAGACTTACATACTTCCCTACATCTACACAAGTCACTTGAACCTTATCAACTTGAAAGAAAATAGAAGATCTGAAGTTTCTGGCTGTAAAGAATTTTTTCAGGTAAAAGAAAGGAAAATACCCCAATTATTTTAAATGCAAGATTATTTTGTAAAGTCAAATAGAAAGAGATGGCCATAAAGGTACAAGAAGCCTACACAACGCCAAACAAATGGGAACAGAAAAGAAAACCCTCCTGTTACATAACAGTCAAAACGCTAAACACAGAGAACAAAGGAATAGTATTGATAGCTGCAAGAGAAAAAGGCCAAGAAATATACAAAGGCAGACCTATGGGAATCACATCAGACTTCTTTACAGAGACTATGAAAGTCAGAGATCCTGGTCAGAGGTCATGTAGACTGTAAGAGAACACTAATGCCAGCCCAGGCTATTATAGCCAACAAACTTTAAATTAGCATAGATGGAGAAACCAAAATATTCCAGGATAAAACCAAATTCAAACAGTATCTATCTACCAATCCAGCCCTACAGAGGATCCTAGAAAGAAACTCCAATATAAAGAAGATACCAATACCAAAGGAAAGACAAAATATTAAGCACCTTACAAAAAAAATCCAAAACAAGAAAACTACAGGGACATAATGCTACCTACAGAAAACAAATATAACAGGAACCAACAGTCGCTGTCTTTAATATCTCTCAAAAAAGACTTAAGCTAACAGATTATATATACAAACAAGATCCAACATTTTGCAGCATATAAGAAACACACACTAATAACAAAGATAGACTATCTCAGAGTAAAAGGATGGATAAAAGGTCTTCAAACAAATGGTTCCAAGAAAAAAAGATGGAGTTGCTATCTTAATATTCAATAATATAGACTTTCAACCAACATTATTAAGTGTGATGATGAAGGACAACCATGTGGAGACAGGGAGGATGGGGAGGAAGTATGGGATGTGGAACAGTTGAGGGGTGAACTGAAAGGAGAATAAATTCTGTAATGTAAACATAAATACATAATTCATTAACTAAAGAAAATATCAAATAAATCCCAAGGAAAATGAAAATTCAACAAACTAAGAGAAAATTACATGGAATAAAATGGTCTAAAAGTACTTTTATAGATGGTAATTTAGTAAAGTAAATGGTCAGGCAATAGGAACAATTCATACCTCTGAATGTTTGAGGAGCAGCAACAGTCCCCTAAGATAATAATATTACATGCTAATTCAATATCAGGTTTTTAAAATTATTATGCTCAATTATTGGTAAGCACAGGAACTGAGAGGGCAATTATGAAAAGTGTAATCAGGCCTATATCCTCGCCATCATTTAAACTACTTAAACACTTAAACAACAATACCTATTTGACAATAAATCAAACCCAAATAAAAAAAAATGATTCACAAAAGACGAAAGGGAGAAAGAAAGAAGGAAAGAAAGAAGGAAAGAAAGGAAGGAAGGAAGGAAGGAAGAAAGAAAGAAAGAAAGAAAGAAAGAAAGAAAGAAAGAAAGAAAATTTGACTGTAAAAGAAAGAGACTTTCCAAGGAAGAACCTCCCCAATTAGTTATCCAATACTGAATAGTCTTTATATCATACACATACAGGCAACATTATAAAAGCAGAGAAGTTTATAGTTATATTTTTATATATTATGTGATTATATATGTATATATAAATAGTTAAAAAGTAAGAAACTATAAATTTGAGGAAGACCATGGAAAGATGTGTGCAAAAGAATGTATTCTTACAAAAAATATTTAAAAATAATGCACCTATATCAAAAAAAAGTCCCAGAATTTTTTGAAAATAATACCATAGTGTAGTGCTATTTCATGTTTTACATGTAGAACATACTGAAATCAATCTCAAACTGATCAGAAAACTTTCTTCCTGTGTGCTGGCTTACAAACTCCCAGAGTTTACAATGCAAGATGCTATGGAGGAAAGATATTAATGATCTTTCACATTATTTAGACCTTCATGATGCCATGTTAACCTCCTAGGAAGAAGTAGCCACTGGTGTAAAAGTGATATGAAAGTTATGATGGTCACTAGTTGCTTTTGATCTTATATAAGACCTGATCTATGAGAAATATTCTATGCCTGGTATTGTAAACTTGATTGTGACCATGACTAGGGAAATCATAGACCCCAAGGATAACTTACTTTTTTAATTTGCCAAATGATCCTTTTGCCACACAACATTATAAATATTTTGTTGGTTACATATATATTAGTGCTTTCACCATTGATCAGGGAAGTTATTTTGTCTTGTGTTTTATACTTAATATAGAAACCGAACTGCTCATGGTGATGAGTATGAACAATTCTGAGTGCTCACATGTCCATGAGTCATAAATATTCTCCTATGATCCAAGACATGGATAAATTCTATGAGATTTGGACTAAGAAAGAATGTAATACATGATAAAGGTGGAGAAGAGAACTGTGAAATTCTAATTTCTTAGTGAAGGCAGTTTTAATTGGTAGTGCAAACATCAATTAACAGCAGCAATATTTAGCTTCAGAAACTCAAGTCAATCAAAATTTCAACTTGCATAGAATATGGATACCCTGGTAAAATTCTTGATGGAGGATCTGTGGGCAGCTGACTGCTGCTAGGACAGAAAGTGTCACTCCTATTTGGGAATGTAGCAACTGATGATTTACTCATCCTTTGGAGATGATCACTCATCCATGTAAATATAGGCAGTATTAATAGGACTCAAAGATATAAGTAACAAAAATATAATACCATGGAGCTGGCAGATAGAAGGAATCACTAGATAGAATGGTAGTGGATGACTATAAACATAAATTATATAAGATTATCAATTTCTCAGAAAATAAACATTATTTTAAACTTTTATATTAACATATTTTTGCACTAGATATAAACCTCAACAATTTCATGCCACATAATATGAATACAGCAATGTATAAAGAAAATTTAATCCAACAACATGGCTTCTATCACATGGGATCACATCAAAACCTGAGATCCACCTGGAATGTATATGATAAGATTAGTTTGTATAAGCAAGCATCCATGTTTGAGAGTGTTGCCTAATTGAGGGTCACACAAATTGACATGTCAGATAAATACTTAAAAGAATGAGTCAGATATAGGATACACAGAACTCTCACCAGGACAGTACAGGAAGGAGAGTCTACTTTAGAGCAAAGTAGGTAAAGGTACATATGGCAGTTTTAACAGGACAATTTTATAGAAATAGGTAGAATAGGGAACAGCCTAGACACAAATAAAGATAATTCTAGAGCCAGAGAATAAGAAGGAGACAGAAGATTAGTATATATTGCCAAAGATAATTTGAAGCCAGGCAAAGCGACTCAGTTTGAATCCAAGAGAAACCAGATTGAATTAGTCAGTTTGGAAGATTACATTCCATGGAGACTAGAAGCTTTGACATCTATGGCTAGGGATAGTTAGAATATTGAAAGAAATGTTCTGGGCTTAGCCCAAGTCATCTATTTCCATACCAGCAAATCTTTGTGCATGGCCTTTATGTAATCCTTCCATTTGATGAAATAGAAATGAATTTTACAGCCACGAGTCCACGTAACATAGTACCATAAAATATGTACTTATTTTTAAATATCTCAAAAATGTAAAATATGTAAGCTACATAAATGGTCATTCTTAATATAATTCTACAACTTTCTTATGAAATATTTTATAGGACTTCACATGGTTATTATGTAGTAGAACACAAGATACAGTGTTCTGATAAGTTACTTCTCAGAAAAAGCCATATAAAATGATGAAGAGATGTTCTCTGGTTATGGTTACTTACTTCTCTTTCATTTTTGTCACATTTTTACTGGTTATTTTGTTTATTTACATTTCAAATATATCCCAGTTCCCAGTTTCCATTCCACCCCTGCCATTCCATCCCATACCACTGCTTCTACCAGTGTGCTCCCCTAACCACCCACCCTCTGCCACCCCACCGCCCTAGCATTCTCTAATCCTTGGGCATCAAGCCTTCACAGGACCAAGGACTTCCCCTCACATTGATGCCAGACAATGTCATCCTCTGCTACATATGCAGCTGGAGTCCTAGGTCTTTCCATGTGTATACTTTGGTTGGTATTTTATTTTCTGGGAGCTCTGGAGCATCTGGTTTGTTGATATTGTTGCTCTTCCTATGGGGTTGCAAACCCTTTCAGCTCCTTCAGTCTTCCCCTAACCCCTCCATTGAGGTACCTGTGTTCAATCCAATGGTTGGCTGCAAGCATCCACATGTGCCCCAGTAAGCCTCTGACAGAGTCTCTCAGCAGACATCCATATCAGTCTCCTGTCGGCAAGCACTTCTTTGCATCAGCAAAAGTGTCTGGGTTTGGTAGATGGATATGGTATGGATCACTAAGTGGGGCAGTCTCTGGATTGCTTTTCCTTCAGTCTCTGCTCCACTCTTTGTCCCTGTATTTCCTTTAGACAGGAGCAATTCTGGGTTAAAATTTTATGAAGGGTGGGTGGCTCCATCCCTCAACAGGTGGTCATGACTAACCTCTGGATATGGTCTCTACAGATTCTCTCTCCCCTTTGTTCGGTATTTCAGCTAATGCCATCCCTGTTGGTTTCCAAAGCCTCTTGCTTTCCTGGCATCTGGAACTCTCTAGTAGCTATCCCCAGTTCCTCATCCCCCATCCCCCTTTGCTACACAACTCTCTTCAATTTTCTGACCCTCTGTACCTCTCTCCTGTCTCCTCCCACACTTAATCCTGCCCTGCCTTTTTTCCTCTTTCCCTTCTCTCTGCCTCCCAAATCCCTCACACCCTCAACCTCCCTTGATTATTTTGTTTCACCTTCCAAGTAGGACTGTGGCACCCAAACTTTGGTCTTCCTTTTTCTTGCCCTTCATATGGTCTGTAAGTTGCATCATGGCTATTTTTAGCTTTCTTTCCTAATACCCATTTATCAGTGAGTACATAATGTGTGTGTTCTTTTTTGACTGTGCTACCTCACTCAGGATTATATTTTCTAGATCCACTTGCCTGTGAAGAACCAAGGTTTCCTTTCTAGTACCCTCATGATAATTCTCTCACAATTGTTTATAATTCCAACTCCAATGAATTCAAGCCTCTCTTCTGATCTCTGTAAGCTAATGAGTAAATATGTTGACATATATAGAGTCAGCTCAATATATGTACTCTATATATGTTGACATATATAGAGTACACACTCAAGCTTATACTTAAAGTAAATATATTTTAAAAAGAAATGCCTGTTTGGATGTCCATAGTCTATGTTACTGACTGAAGCAAAGCTGATGTCTTTGATCTGTGCTACTGCTGAGGGTCATGCGCTCCTATGATGTAGGTAGCCATGATCTGTGTTAATGTTTGTAGCTTATTTTTCCACCCAAGGTCATATAGATGTCTATGTTCTGTACTCCCACCTGAAGCCATGTTGATGTCCATTGGCCATGTTGCCACAGATGCCATGTCAATTTATTAGTCTTTGCAGGCACCTGAGACCATGTTAAAGTCATTGGACTACACAGGTGCTGGAGACTATGATCATGTTTGTGGTCGCCCGTAGCAGAGGGTCAAGTATATGTCAATGGTCTGTGTTGCCACCAGAGGTCATACCTCAATTTGGGGCATGTGTTGGCACCAGAGACCATATAGATGTTCTAATTCCATATTGTCCCTAGAAACCATATGGAAGTCCATCATCCCTACTTCTACCAAATATAAACATCAAGGAAGCTACAACTATAGTGGTATGAATGACTGCAGACCCATAGTTGAGAAAGAGGTTCATAGAAGACTTCTTTAAAATCCCCTACCCCAACCCACACCCAGCCCTGCCCAAAACTGATGCCTTTTTGAAAGGAGGATGATGGTGCGAAAGGATCTAATTTTCTTTAAGGGGCTGGCAAGTGGGAGTTTGCACAAGTTTGAATATAGTGTGTAGGGAAGCCCCAAGGCTAAGGGGGCATACTTGGGAGGCATTCAAATGTACATGAAAAGAGTTCATGATGTGGGAAATGCCAAAAGAAATATTGTGAATAATAATAATAATAATAATAATAATAATAATAATAATAATAAAATCTGGTTAAAGAAATCAAACTCTAAGGGGAGAAAGAAAACTATCATTCTACTATAGTAAATAAGATAATTTACATAAAAATATTGTATTTTTTTAGAAGTTTCTCTCTGTCAATTGTACTTTGCTTATGGGAGTAAAAATCAATATATACTGAAGATATTTTATATAATAATCTTCTTATTTCCATTGTTTGTTTGGCTTATAACTAGGTTCAATTTGTCTAGAAATTAGCAGAAACTTTAAATTCAGCAGTGCCATTACAAGAATCATTCTATGTATACAGATTTCTAAACAGTGTAGAGAATTTAGCAAATAGTGGCACATTTGAAAAATGTCATGTTTGCAAAATTCAAAAGAAAACCAGCTGCCATCATTAAAATACATGTTTTTCTAAACCTATATTTAAGACTTGCTATAAGCTGTTTCCAAACCCTCTGAGATAAATGAAAATCACAACAAACTTCCCAATGACTGAACTCTCCTGTTCTTTCTGAACATTTTCTATAAATTTGGTTTTCATTCTGAGCCTCACTAAAATGATATAGTCATCTGATTTAAAAAAATTTCTAAGAAATTTCATGGTACCTAACTAGTTATCTTCCTCATGGATAAGTTTGTAGCATGAAAAGAGAAAAAAATGGTTCACATTAATGTAATACTATGTGTGAATATAATAAAGTATTAAGTGACTAGAACTCAAAATATGCACAAATAAATTTCAAAAATCTAAGCATGGTAAAGTTATAAGAATGTATATTATCTGTACTGCTATTCTCTCAGTCTGGCCCAGTTCAACAGCTGCTTTATTTAGTTATATTTCCATAAAAGCATCATTCATATATAAACAAACTGACAGAAAACATTGTGTAATTATTTCCAAAATACTTATGAATGTTTTCTTTGGTACATAGTTCCATAATTATTGCTAAAATATATGACTTGTCCAGATTAGTTAAATAAAATTATATAACAGTCAAATAATAATAAGAATTTCATATAACCCATCAAAATATTAATTTAAAATTAATTTCATGTTCAAATATTTTTAAAATTTCCAAAATCCTCATGTAGTGATTTTTAAGTATGTTCATGTATCATGAAACTTAAAAGATAACCATTGAATATTTTATGAAATTAGGAACTAATTATATATAATATATATATATATATATATATAGAGAGAGAGAGAGAGAGAGAGAGGCAGAGAGAGAGAGAAAAAGAAAGAGAGGGGGATTCGTCATCTTAAATATCTGTAGAAGTGGGGTCTATAATCTTTTACAGTCAGTTAGAAAATTTATATGTGTAAATTATCATGACAATATAATTTTACATTTAATTAAATAATTTATTTAAATTTAACATTGTATTAACTAGGAACTATGAACCGTGTACACGTTAACAAACAACATATATTGGAGTAATCATTTATTAAATAGTTCAATATAATGCTATTTATGATGATTTATATATTAAATATAGTTATTCAAAAATTATATAGTCACATGAGCTTAGGAATCTTATTTATATATTTTAACTATAAAAATAACAAAGGAATGTTGCAAATAGTTGATCTTGGAACATTTATATATATTTATGATTAAATATTTGGTAGGCTTATTCTAGTATTCAGTTCTTTATTATGTGTGTCCTTTTTAATACATGAAAATCATGTGGAGTTAATTAAGAGAAACACAGTTGGATTGCCTGAAACAGAGGAAACAGAAAAGGAGAGATCCTGGATAAATTTAGTTTTTTAAAAACTGACTGAACTGAAAAACATCTAGGAAACAAGATGCCAAATTAGAAGGTTATTTTCTATTTTTCTTTTTTCTTATTGATTGCTTTCATAAGGAAAATTAGAAGTCAAGAGCTTTCACACTACTGAATAGACGTTCTGAGCCTCTTTTAGTTTTACTATTCTTTAAATGCAGTGGATAGATTAATGACCTTTCAAGATCCCCTCTAGGCCTATCTTTCAATAAACATCTCCCAGAGTAAAAAGAGGGACTATGACAGTTTGACCTTAACTTATACATAAAATGTGCTTCTTAAAATGTGTGTGTGATGACATGTGATGTGAATAATTATATACAAAGTTCTATTTTCACAGTTGGAATTTCACATCTCTGTTTTCCCATTGGAGTATTTGGCTATAACATATACTGAGTGCTGAATTTATGAATTCTAACATGTTCTTTGAGTAACTGTGTACACGTAGCTGTTTAGAGCTTGTATGCATTTTAATTAAGTTGTAATGTTTATTTTAAAATGTGGGAAACTCATCAATTTATGACATGTATAATATGTGTTAAAATACAGTATTGCATTCATATTATGTCACCAAGTTCTCTTGCTTCCTGTGCATATAGATGATGTTTAAATGTGTTTGCCGCTCTAATGTTCATACTAATCTAATTTTTGGAATACTTGTAAAAATTTGATTTTAAGTATGAAATCACTTTATAATACTCACTAATACAGAATCATCAAAGTTAATGTGAGAGACAAATAGTTGATAAAAAATGAATTTTGTATTTTGTTACATTACTAAAGTTTAGACACAATCAAAACCTGACAACTCACTTTATTTTCCAAATATATTTGAAATTCAATAAATTAACTAGGTTATTATCTGGTATATTTCAAATTTTCTTTTGATTTTAATAGGAATAATTGATGGGTGACACTTTATGATAAGACAATCTGAGCCATTTGCTTGACTACTAAAAGAAAATTACTACCGGTTTTGTTTAAAGCAACATTTAAGTTATACAAGACAGATCATTCCATTGTAAAACAAAACAAAACAAAATAAAAGAATTAACAAATTACTAAACTATGTCCTGATTATTCAATTATATAATTGTATGTTGATTTTTTAAAAGCATGTAAACTGAATGTTTTAATTCAAGTAAATATCACTTTTGAAAATTTGAAGCTATTATGTAATGATGAAGATTATGTTGGACTGCAAAACTAGTGAGTCTGCCCTTAGAGCTTCTAATCCACTGAGTTCTTATGAATAGACCCATCCATCTGAACCTTTTAAATTACTCCTGAGGACACTTAGATGACAGCTTATACTTTCTCGTAGTTTTCTTATGGAGTACCACTTCCAGAAATTCCAAATAGTATTTAAAGCTTCCATGATCACATATGTCTAGAGAAATCTACATACTACCTTTGCAACTGTGTGATGGGAAAAACTCAAGATAATTAGTATGATCCAAGGGAAGCAACAAGAAAAAAGTAATTTTTCTGCCAAATCAAATTGATTAATTATATCTGATCTATTTTCTAAATAGGACAAGAAATATTTTTGTCAATAGAAACCAAAATTAATATCGTAATATTTCTTATATAGTGGAACAAATACATGATTTTAACTATTAAACAATGACAGGATCCCTGAGCAACATAAATCTATCTATCTATCTATCTATCTATCTATCTATCTATCTATCTATCTATCTATCTATGTACCTATCTATCATCTATCTGGATAGATAGAAAATAGAATATTTATCATGTATATGATAAAATATGTGTATATGTTTATATGTACATACATGTGCTACATATATAACTTATTGTACTGTGGAGTATATTATGAGATATATTCCACCATCTGTGCATATATGTACACATGTATGACTTAATAATTAGGTCTTTTTCCCAACAGAACTATTGACCATAACTTAATTATGTGTGTGTAATGAAATATATATATATGTGTCAAATATATAACTTATTATATCATATACATGCTATATATATGTATCATGCATGATATATATTAATGTAATATGTATGTGCGCATGTGTGTGTGTGTCAAGTTCCAGAGTTCTGTAGAGAAACAGAGTTAATAGAATATATGTATGCATGTATGTATGTATACATATACAAATTTATTAGTATTAGTATGACTTATAGACTGTGTCCCACACATTCCAGTGTTTGTCTACTAAGAGAAGTCCCACAATCCAGTAGTTACTCTGCAGATCCTCTGCTCAGCCTACTTGATCCTATTGGATGATCGTTTTGATGTGTTTTTTGATTCAGTTTGTGAGAATTTTTTGACTATTTTTGTATCAATATTACGTAGGGAAATTGGTCTGAAGTTCTATTTCTTGTTGGGTCTGTGTGTTTTGCGTATAAGCATAATTGTGGCTTCATAGAAGGAATTGGGTAGTGTTCCTTCCAACTCTATTTTGTGGAATAGTTTGGACAGTATAGGTATGAGGTCTTCTATGAAGGTCTGATAGAATTCTCAATTAAACCCATCTGGTCCTGGTCTCTTTTTAGTTGGGAGACTTTTAATGACTGCTTCTATTTCTTTAGGAGTTATGGGGTTGTTTAAATGGTTTATCTGTTCCTGATTTTAATTTGGTACTAGGTATTTGTCTAGAAAATTGTCCATTTTCTCCAGATTTTCAAGATTTGTTGAATATAGGCTTTTGTAGTAGGATCTGATGATTTTTTGAATTTCCTTTTTCTGTTGTTATGTCTCCCTTTTCATTTCTGATTTTGTTAATTTGGATACTTTTTACCTTCTGGTTAATCTTAAGGGTTTGTATATTTTGTTGATTTTCTCAACACACCTGCTCCTGGATTTGTTGATTCTTTGTACTTAGCAGAACAAAGTAACACTAGAGATAATCTGATGGCGAGAGGCAAGCGCAGGAACCCAAGCAACAGAAACCAAGACTACATGACATCATCGGAGCCCAATTCTCCCACCAAAACAAACATGGAATATCCAAACACACCAGAAAAGCAAGATCTAGTTTCAAAATCATATTTGATCATGATGCTGGAGGACTTCAAGAA
>NC_046172.1:112375924-112397571 GCF_011064425.1 Rattus rattus
TAGAAGTTACGTATTGCTTCAAAAGAAAAAATGGTAAAAACTTTATCATTCACACCTTGGATTTGGCTTTTTAACTCGCTTCCAAAAAAGAAACAAATGAATAAAAGCAGCTCTAATCTGGCCTTGGAGCCTAGGGTCAGCTGGAGAACCTGCCTGGGGGCTGAGGTCTGCACCAGCTGACCTGAAGGCGTGCCAGTAGCCCTCAGCTTCTATAGGGAGCTGATGGCTGTTTCTTCTTAGAAAAGTCACTGTGATTACTGTATTTAGCAGGTGACAAGGTGCTTCTCTTAAAATTAAGAAATAGAAAAGTAAAAATGGTATTTGGTCTAAATATTAAAGATATGTGTAGCTACTCAATTTTTGTTTCTGATTGGTTTTAAATGTATAAACAGGCTCTACATGCCTTGCTTATGGACTATTGGCTTTGCTATTGGATACATAAAAAAGGTGTAACATTGGTAACAGAAAGTTGGCTTAAAACTGTAATTTGGATGGAGTCATTCTAGACAACATGTGGCATGAGCCAAATTTGTGGGAGCATTGCGGGTCTAAATTGACAATATTTTATGAAAACCTATCCCAGAAACCAGGCTTCTGTAAGATTTAGCAATGTCTCTCTTTGTTGAGGTATTGGAGACCACACCATCCAGTTCATTTGCAGGAATTGGCGTCAAACTTGTAGTACAAAGGATAGGACTTGGGGGTTCTTTGGAGACTAGATTTAGAGACTAGATCGTTTGTTGGAGGTTGAGTTTTGCTTTCCAAAGTTGTGCTTGTGCTCTGGTGTTACAAGGAGAACTTAAGGATTGTGATTATGATTGCCAGTGTTGGTTACTGACTAAATGTCCTTATTTTGTAATTTTTCAAGAAAAAACTTAAATAGGTAGATTGTTACAGGATTTACGTAAGGATTGATGAGGTTTTTGGAACTTGTGACAGCATTTACAGCTCACTGTTGGCTACTCAACTGCCATTTCAAGATAGGGGATTTAGGGAGGATTTACTTCAAGTGCAATTTGGTTTACATCTCACATTGTGAGGAGTTTTAATTTCAGAGCTTGCTTAATTTTATAGAGCTCATGAAGTGATATCATTAAAAATTTATAAAAGAATGGCTAATAGCCTTATATTATGTAATTTTGTGCTTCTTCAATGTGTAGTTAGAATTTTGAATCTTTCAGTGTATATAGAAATTTTACTACAACCTTTTTGCTCCCCAAATGAGCTTAATATTTGGGGAGTAGCTATACCCAGAAAAGATTCACATTCCTTTTAATATTTGAAAGTAATTTCAAGCTTCTATGATATGTTAATTGGCTAAGTACTTCACCTTACCAGAGGACTTAGGCCTTTGTTTGTTATCCTCATTGAGATAAAGCTCAGTTGTGTTAATACAGAATTAAAGTTAGAGTCTCTAAAAGTATTTTAAAAGAAGCCTGGTAAAACATATCTTATTCCAAACAGCAATTAAATTGGTTATTTATTAGTTGATAAATTTGCATGCAACCTTATAGAAAGCACATTTATTGTAGGTGGCTCATCAACGAAAAGGTGTATGATTGACTACTTGTTTATTCTCTTCTTGAGTTTCCCGCATCAGCATGATTATTAAATATGTGTTGTAGCCACTTTTTAAATGTTAAAAAAACCAAAGTCATAATTCATATACCGATAGCTTAATGTGTGGCTTTGGTTTACAACTGATTAAAAGTTTTCCTTTTTATACTATTCTCAAATTTTGTAATTACTAATGCTTTATCGGAGGCAAGTTTTCACATGAAATCAGTGGAGATTGAAAGGAATGTCTGACAACTCACTGTCCTTCAGTGCTCTGTCCAGACAACTAAACAAAACCATAGACTCACACCCCAGCTCTTGAAATGGTAAATGGAGTTGATAGCACACCTCAGGAAAGAGGAAGACCCATTTGCTCACCACTCTCAACTCCCAGCCCAGCCCTGCCAGCTCAGGGATTTCTAAGTAAGGCTAAATCTGGACCAGGTTTTGATTTTCATTTTAATTAATGCTTATGTTGTGCAAACAAAGCCGAGCAGGGGCTGGAGGATGCTTAGTGGAAGAGCACTAAGCACTGTTCCTTAACTGGCCACTTAAGAAACCCAACTTGATTGCCTGGACCCTTAGCAAGGAGGACAACACATTGTGCAGATTTTAGGCCTTACAGGAACAATTAGTCAAAAAAATTGCATTCTTTTATATATCCAAACAACAATACGGAGACAATAATTTGGTATACAAGAATGTATAAATACAAGTCCTCAGTGTCCTCAATTTAATCTTCAAGGAAATTATCTTAATAAAAATTGTCTTAACAATATCTTAATAAATAAAAAGGGGAGTTATATCCTGTAGGCTGTACAATTACTTAATAAATGCTCTTTTTATTTCAGTTTTAAAATTTGATGCCAAGGAAACACTCTGAGTGTTTTTGGCACCCTACAACTAGGGGTAGCATACTTGCCTAGGTGAAATAGAAAGATCCGCATATTGACATGATCCTGTCCAGGTATTTTATATGGGAAGAGGAATGTTTGTGTTTTTCCTAACAGGATGCTGCAGGAGTATGCCAGCTGCCAGAGGTGGTGATGAAACTTGTTGGATCCTGGGAGCATGAAGATTCAGCTCTCCTGGTTCGGGTCCCTGAGCTGGTTCCTTGCCCTATAGAGGAAGATGGGATTCCCCTCATCTTTGTCATCACAGAGATTCTGCCGCTAAGGCAGTCATTGTTACTGGCCACAACTGCGCGGTCCTGTCCCACCTTGACCTGAGCCCCCACCCTGTGCAACTGCCCTGCTTGCCAGAGAAGACTGACTCCAGTCACCCTTGCCCCCTCATTCCCATGGCAGCCGTCGCTGCAGTGATTGTTGTCATTTTGCAGTCTGTAGATTCACAGGAATGCCATCTTCGTGAAGCTGCTGTGGACCGAGAACTATGCCCTGGTTGTGTGGATCCCAGATATGGTCCATTGCCTGTTGCCGTTGTTCCAGAGAAGAATGGCTGATCCTTGAACTGTCCTGGGAAAGACTTCTTTTTGGCATATTGTAGCAGATATTGTCGCTGTTTAGCCATTGTGTCTGCAGTGTTTTGAGTTACCCTCCCCCAATCTATTGTTAGGCAAGCACAGTGGTGAACTTTCTGGAGTAGTTATGATGATTAGAATTCTAAATTTTATTATGGGGGGGGTTTGACAATGGCTCTTGGTGTTATGGGCCCAGAGGGGCCTTCAGCTTTTTATCACGTACAAACAGCACTCAGTTCTGGCAGCAACTAAGGTTGTTCTCTAGAAAGGAGACAAACCTTCTGCCCAAATTGGGCTCATCACAAGAAAAGCAGTTAGCTGATGACAGGCAACACTTGGACCAGGTGCTTCACCTAAGGCAGGAAATTTGAGGCTGGCAGAATATTCCAATGACGGGAAAGAAGCTTGTTATCTTAAAGGACCTAAGACAGGCTGCTGTTTGAAATTATAGGGGACTTGCTTAAAAAAAAAAATAAAATAGGGAACTTGTTAGAGCCTCCTGGTCCCCTGTAAATGTTTCACCCCTCTTGTCAGACCCCTTCTGGTCTCTTTTTTGGGTAGGGTTTGAGCCCTGTTGAGCATGGAAGCCTTTGATCCCAAGGAAACTGGACTGGTACAATCTGGGCCACACCTGGGCAGTGGTCAATTTGTACCTGGCCTTTTGTTTTTGGCCTTGTCCTTGAGATTTAGGGCTGGTCTTCCTGGATTTCTCTACTAATTAATTCAGGGCAAAGGTCTTTTTTTGTTACCGGAAGTCACAAGCCAGGGTTTCCACTGTGCTTCCCAGATATTTTCTACCTGGTGAACTGGGGTATATATTTGCAATAAAGCTATGACTCTTCCTTCTGGCTTGACACGTATCAACCTGTGTGTGTGTGTGCGTTTTAATTCCCCGAGGTTGATCGGGATTTTGTGCCATGTCAGCGGGCATGGGGCACCGATAATTGGGCACCACCGGTATAGCTCTTTGGTCCCGCTAAGGTTTGACCCCACAGGGGAATGTTGGGTGGGGGCATGAAGGGGGAAATGAATCGGGAAGGAAAACCCTCAAGAAGGAAGAGCAGGAGGTTATAGGGGCTTGCGGAGAGGAAACTGAAAGGGAAAAAAGAACTGCCAGTAAAACGACAGTTCGTTGTTGGATCTCAGTAGCCCAGTATCAGATTTTCTGTTTCTTGATTTTTTTATGATTTGTGCCGCCCCAAATAATTAAATTTTTTTCTAAATAATTAAATATTATCAGAGTTCAAGGAATTTTGGGAAATCTATTGTAGCAGGTTGTTCAGAAAATATAACTTGCAAGACATGAGAAGAGGAGGAGAAGTCAAATAATTGTAGAACCATGCTGAAAACATGAATTGATTCACAGAACCCCTACTCAAAAGCTGGGCCTGCTGGCCTGACCTTTCAGTCAGAGGCTAAGGATGAAAAACCGATTAATTCCATCAGTTCTAGATTATTATCCAGTCAAGTCTACTAGTTTAGTGTCAAAATTTAAAAGAAAACCAAGGTAGATGATTCCAGAAACACATTCAAATATGTTCTCTCAAGTTATACACATAAGATGTATATGTGAACATACACACATATATACATTCACAGTAAATGAAATTTTGTTTATTTGTTTAATCAAATGGCAGCTCAGATAAAGTCTCAGTCTCATGAATTCACTTTGCCTTGCAAGCATGAGGACAATGAGTGTGATGCTCTAGGAACCCATAGAGAAAAACTAGGGTTTGGTGGTATGTAAGCCTAGTCCCAAAATAACACCCTAAGTTGCCATACATGTAAAGAAATCTGCATGTGAACTTGAATACACAGAGCACCTTTCCCATGCGTGCATACATACACACATGGTCAAACACACATACAGGAAAATGGCAACAATAGCCTAATCCACTATTAACATTTTCTCATTACTAAAATTAAATAAAAATAAATAAATAAATAAATAAATAAATAAATAAATTGGAGATCACTCTGTTTAGATGTGGTTATGCAGACTATTCTGTAAGCGTTTCCAAACAGTTCATGGAAAGAATGCTCATTTCTCTAGCATCGTGGTTTAAACAGTACAATGAACTTCCATGTGAACCAGTAATTCCATTTTGGGTGCATATCGAATTGAAACTAAAATGCTGCGAAGAAGACTAATTGTCACCAAATCTCAGAAACCAAGGAACAAAGTGAGAAGTAATTCAGCAAGAGAGCTTCTGCACAACCATGACTCATGGCGTATAAACTAAGAGGTTAAAGCAATTACCCCTAATTTTGAATGTTCCGGCAGCTTTTACCAGAAATAGTGCATGTGGTGACTGTGTAATTTCTTCCTGGCTGGGGACCTTGCATCATATCATGATTTTCTAGGTTTTAGTTAGCAGTTGTGTGTAGTGACATGATGAAAAGTGGAGGTGGCAGGCCGCCACAGCTGTCTGTCTCTAAGAATCAAAATATTTATCCAGTTGGAAAGATTCCATAGAACTTCGCAATGGTGACGACTAGAAGACGTATAGTAGTTACAGAGCACTGGCTGTGCCCTTCTATAGGACCTGTGTTTAATTCCAATGCTCTCACATAGATGACAATTATCTTTAACTCTCAGTCCAGGGGATCTAATGTCATCTGCTGGATTCTCTGGGCACCAGGGCCACATGTGTTACACATAAATACACTGACACACACATATTTTTTTTTAATGTGACAAGGTAAGGTAGTATAAGATCTAATACCTTTCCATTGAAATTATACAGCATGAAAAGATTTGTAGACTGTTGACCTTTTGCAGGCTAGCTATCTTTTATAGAAAAAAATGTACACCATGTTGAAGATATATTTGCACTCTTATGATCACTGCACCATTATTCAAAGTAGCCAAGATAGAGGAATGTTGAAATGTCTTTGATGAATGCATGATTTTAAAAACGGGTATGCATTTGTGTGTGTGTGTGTGTGTGTGTGAAAAATAGAAGTGTAAATGATACTAGTGATAAGAAAGGCATGGAAAAGTAAACATGATACAAATACAATACAAAGTACAAGACAAAACATCAAACCAATATAAATATTAAATATATATCATTATAGCACACACACACACACACACACACACACACACACACACACAAAATACTGCTAAAAATTTACAGTTCTCAGTTTTCTAACCCCTTCCAAAAAAAGTTCAATACTCTCTATATACTTTTCAGCCTTTCCAGGGTAACACTTTCAAGTGAAGAGGCCTTGAGATAATAGAAATCAAGAATCCCTCCAGGCAATCAAGAGACAGACATAGATATCTGTCACAGTCTGATCTCACAACTTTTTTTTTAGCTCTCCAAGGATACAAAAACAACTCATAAATACAGTGGCCAGAAGCCATGAAATCTACATATTTTCTTTAAAATTAGTGGTAAAAGAGGTAAGCACAAAAATATTGTAACAAGATGTTTCCAGAAGAACTTCAACTGATGAAACAAAGAGAAAGAGTTTTCTTAGTTTTTTTTTATTTGAGTTTACTTCTACTGTCTCATGTTGTCTTAAGAGATTTCGATTTAAAATCTGATACAAATCTTGAATATAGATAAATGCGAAGGTTATTATTGTCCATACAATGATTATCATTTCCTCTCATAAATTAATAGGAAAGTTCTTAAAATTGTGTTTTTAAGTATTGGTTCACTGATCTTTAGCTCCTAGGAGAGCGATTGAGAGCTGAAACAGCCAATATACTCTGAAAGGAACATGATGGCTAAAATAACATGAAAGTCAATAGAAAAATAGAAGATTTACCAAAATGTAGTTGCAAGGGCCAACTCAAAGACGTACTGATGAAGGTATAAAGGGAGCTGTGATATATGGTGAATCACCAAAAAAAGGTAAAAGGATAAAGGGGAACAAAGTAGTTATAGTTTGCCTCTTTCCCAAAAGTGCCCATGATTTGCTAGGGCATGGTAAATAGGAGTCTTTTTCCAAAGATTATTCATGTATGATTCCAAAGTACAGAAGAAAGTAAGGTCCCAACATCCAATGACCAGTGAAGAGAGGTCATACTATTTGCTTTATGTCTCTGGACCTATTGTCTAGTTGTTGTTTATAGAGTTGTACATAGAACTTGCATGTAAAACCTTTAAATACTAAATGAATCCCTCCTGATATCAGATAGTGACTTTTAAAAAATTATGCTTGGGTGTGCATTCCATTTGTCTTTTTGACAACTTTCCCCCATATTTCCATCTGAAATCACCCTCCTTAATAAAGAATGCATCTCAAATTCTATCCCTGCCATGATTTTCCTCTCTCTACCTTCTGTCTGAGGTGTGTGTGTGTCCATGCATGCTTGTGTGTATATGAGAGTATGCAAGTGTGTGTGTGTGTGTGTGTGTGTGTGTGTGTGTCAATTTTAGTAACAATATGTCCTAAAAGGAATGGCCTAAAGTTGAAGGCTTGTTTGTTGGCTGAAGGTGGATCTTTAGTTAAAGGAAAGTTAATCTTTGGGTGGGTTCCCTTGAAGCAAATTAGGAGATTTTGATCTCTTCTTCTCTATCTTTGCTTCTTAGGTACCCTGAGCCAAGAAGCCCTGCTCTTCTACACTGTCTTGGCAAGGACATTTCTGCTTTTGCCACAGGCCCAGAAAAAAATTACAAGAAATTATAATTTGAAACATTGAAAGAAAATCAATCTTTGTACATTTAAGTTGATTGACTCAGATACTTTCCTGCTAGCAGAAACTAACTAGTGGAAGATTCTTTTGCATATGGATGTCCAGTTTCATATCATGTATTGGTAAGGAATCCGTCTTTTCCTCATTAAAGATAGTAAGTTTGTTTAAATATTAATTGACTACATTTGTGTGGGTTAATTTATGGTTCTTATTATATCTCACAGATATATATCTGTGAATATGCACATACCATATAGTTTTAATCAATATGTTTCTGTGGATGGATTGAAGAAAAGAAAAATAAGACTACTGTTTTATATCTCCCATTTTCTTTTATACCACTTGACTATTTCTTGCATCTTTTGTAATTGCATTCCAATTTGAGTTATTTTTTCCTATTTAGTGGAAAATATATGATTTTTTGATAGAACTGAACTAAACTTGAGTATATGATAGTAAGAAGTTTAGCAACATTGGCTTCTGCCAGTTTATGCATATGAGCTATGTTTCATTTATTTTCCCACATTTTTGTTGCCATTAGTGTTTTGATAGATTTTTGATATATATGACTGTCACCATTCGGCTGAATTTTAAAACCAAATTATTTTTTTTATTTTATTTCATTTTTTTCAATTCGGTTGCTCACATTCCTACCCAGTGTTATCTCTAGTTCATACCTGCTCAAAAGAATAAAATTAGTTTTTCTCCAATGAGTTTCACTGGGTATGAGTATTTACGGCTTTTGAGGGCCATCCCTAACAGTAGACAGCCAACACAAAACAAATTTAATGGTACTTTTGTAAAATTTTTGCCATATGGTTTCATTTGGGCTTTTGTTTACTGATGTTTTACTTGTTCTTACAGTTTCCAATTTTGTGGGTTTGTGTGTGTGCCTGCTTTTTCTTCATTTTTTAAAGTCATTAGGTCTAATTTCTTGTGTGTTTGTTTTCTAAAGAAAGAGGCAGAAAAAAGGGTATGGACTTCGTAGGTAGAGAAGTAGGGAAGATTTGGGAGTAGTTGTGGGAAAGTCATAAACAGAGTACATTACATGAAAGAAATCATTTTCAACAACAGCAACAACACATACACGAACACACATACAGAGAGAGAGGGGGGAGGGAGGGGAGGAGAGAGAGAGAGAGAGAGGAGAGAGAGAGAGAGAGCGAGAGAAAGAGAGAAAGAGAGAGAGAGAGATTGAGAGACTAAGACACCAATTCTAGATTCTTTTTCTGAATGAATATATTGCTGCAGAAATACACCTATGATGTTCATATAATACAGACATTGAATTTAGCTATAAGTATATTTTATAGGTCATTCTCTTTGGTTATATACTGAACTCAACTCAGCTGATAGAATACAGCTGTCTCATTCTCTCTTTCTTCACTGCTTTTTTTATTAACTTGAATATTTCTTTATACATTTGAGTGTTATTCCCTTTCCCGGTTTCGGGCAAACATCCCCTCCCTCCCCCTTCCTTATGGGTGTGTCCCCTCCCACCCTCCCCCCATTGCGCCCCTCTCCCCAACAGTCTAGTTCACTGGGGTTCAGTCTTAGCAGGACAGGGCTTCCCCTTCCACTGGTGCTCTTACTATTGCTACCTATGAGGTCAGAGTCCAGGGTCAGTCCATGTATAGTCTTTAGGTAGTGGCTTAGTCCCTGGAAGCTCTGGTTGCTTGGCATTGTTGTACATATGGGGTCTCCAGCCCTTCAAGCTCTTCAGTTCTTTCTCTGATTCCTTCAACGGGGGTCCCATTCTCAGTTCAGTGGTTTGCTGCTGGCATTCGCCTCTGTATTTGCTGTATTCTGGCTGTGTCTCTCAGGGAGCGATCTACACTTCTGCACTTCTTGCTTCATCCATCTTGTCTAATTGGGTGGCTGTATATATATGGGCCACATGTGGGGCAGGCTCTGAATGGGTGTCCTTCAGTCTCTGTTTTAATTTTTGCCTCTCTCTTCCCTGCCAAGGGTATTCTTGTTCCCATTTAAAGAAGGAGTGAAGCATTCACATTTTGATCATCCGTCTTGAGTTTCATTTGTTCTAGGCATCTAGGGTAATTCAAGCATTTGGGCTAATAGCCACTTATCAATGAGTGCATACCATGTATGTCTTTCTGTGATTGGGTTAGTTCACTCAGGATGATATTTTCCAGTTCAACCATTTGCCTACGAATTTCATAAAGTCGTTGTTTTGATAGCTGAGTAATATTCCATTGTCTTCACTGCTTTTAATAGCCTCACTTTCTTGTCTCTTCTGTTAAGAGTTGGGTGTTTTCTATCTCTGACTCAGTATACCAAGTCTTTTTCTGAATCATCAGTTTATCTGCCCATCAATTAAACGTTACTTTCAAATATGGTCACTTCATTCCACCAACTAACTTTAGCTATATTGTTTGGAAATAAAGATGTATACTAAAGGATTATATCCATTCCAGCCCTATTACATAGCCCTAGAAAGTCTTTGGATGTGATCTCTTGCCAAAGCAGCCATGTTGCTGGATTAAAATTCCTCTATAATACAAGAAGCAGGTTACCAATTAAGCCATCCCTCTATTCTCTTTCATTAGTATTATAGCATTATAACAAATAATTATTTTAAGGTTTTGTTTTAAACTAATTTTTGTTTAAAAATACTTCTTTTCTCTTGTCGCATCTTCTATTATATATCAGTATATATGTCTCTCTTCTCAAATTTTATTTTGGTTTCTTTCCATTGTTATTTTTCTATATAGCCATGACTGTCCTGTAAATTACTATGTAGCTAAGGATGATGTTCACTTCTGATTATCCACCTTCTACCCTAATTCCTGGTATTAAAGGCATCTGTACTCCAGTTAAGAACCAATGGTCTCAGTTGTGCTGGACAAATACTCTATAAATTATCATGCATCTATAGCCTTTAACTTTATATCCCCAACTCCTTTTCTCTCAGCTCTTTGAATTAATTTGTTTGGTTTTTCAAATGTATTTAACCTTTTAAGTGGACACTATGATTACTTATTTTAATTTGTTTTACAGCTACCTTTGAAAATCAAGCCATGAATTTCACATAATGACTTAAATAATTTTCTGTGTGGAAGTTTATTTTTAGAAAACTGAAAAGAAATTGGGTTAGGTTTGAATAAATTATTCTATCATAGAAAATATCCATTTCTTGGTCTTCAAAAATAAATATTCACACAAAATTAAGGGGATTACAGCCTGTATTCTTAACATCAGAGAATTAAAGTAGATTTGTTTTCTTATTACTAGCTAGTGCCTACCTGTCCCAACACACATGTGTACACACATATTTTATAACTGAATCTTGCTCTATCACGAATAAGTTTCAAATAAATTTCATAGTTCATTGCTTATTGTGATAAGATGTCATTATAACACTCTAAAGTCAAGTTAGGGTTAATAAGCCCACAGGCATGTAAAATTTGCTACTATCTTTCCCATGGTAAAAAAATAGATACCTTTTCAAGTGACTTTGCTTGACATATTTCACCAATTTTCATTGAGAGAAGAGTTTGAGAAAGGCTTCTTGGCTACATTATGTGATTGTGTCCATGAAAGGAAATGTTCACATTTGGTTTTGAAATGTTCAGAACTCCAGACATTTTATTTGTAAGAAAGCACTGTATCACTTGCAGATAACAATCAGACTGAGCACAGGGACCCCAATGGAGAAGTTAGAGAAAGGACCGAAGAAGTCCTTTGCAATCCTATAGGAAGAAAAACTTATCAACCAACTAGACCCCACAGAGTTCCCAGGGACTAAACCACCAACCGAAGAGTATACATGAGAGTATACATGACACATATGTAGCAGAGGATTATATTGTCTGGCACCAATAGAAGAAGTCCTTGGTCCTGTGAAGGCTCTTTTCCCCAGTGTAGGGGAATGTCAGGGTATTGAGATGGGAGTGGGTTGGTGAGTGGGGGAGCATCCTCATAGAAGCAGCAAGAGGGGGGATGGGAGAGGGGGGAATCGGGATAATATTTGAAATGTAACTACATAAACTATCCAATAAATAAAAGGGAAAAAAGAAAGAAACCACTGTACTGAATTGCCTCATTAAAACAAAAGTATACAAAACATGAAAAGCACACAATACAGAGCTCTAAATCCTCACATTAAATGATAGCCAGTGTAGCTACTGAACAGATCAAAACTACAGATACTTTTTGTACCCAAGAAGGTTCCTCACGTCAACTCTAAGTCACTACCGATCACATCCCTTCCAGTTAACTACTATTATATGGGACATCTATTGCTACATTTTGTTTCTGTTAAATTTTTTGAAGATGTAGCTGTGTAATATATATTGTTTAGTTACTTTAGTATGTGAAGTCACTCCATTTAATGTAGGTATCAGCAGTTCAGTTATATTAATTATATACCTTATTATAGAGTGACTGGGTCATAGAGAATACCTATATTTGTTTTCATAAATATTGTTTTATTTTCTGGCAAGACTGTACCAATTTATATATCTAAAAGCCAAGTCAGAGAGTTACAGTTGTTTGTTATTCTTCCTAATTATTGAGTTTTCATAGTCTTATGTTTTATTGTATTAAATTATTTACAAGATAAAAGTTTTATTTTAACTGTTAAAGCAGACACTTTGGTGACATTAAGTACTCCTTTTTTTTAAATATCATTGCCCATGTCCATATCTAAATATCTTTCCTTATTCTATATTGAATTTCTGAGTGTATCAACTTTTGAGCCCAAATAATTGTGTCTCCTCTGTTCCTGATAATCACTATTATACTGCATGTCTGTATAATCTACCCTAGATTCAATTTGAAATGGATCCATATAGCATTTCACCTTTTGTATCAGTCTTATTTTACTTACTATGATATCTTCAGTGTCTACCCATGTGGTGTCTATCAAATCGGAGAATTTAATTTCTTTTTTAATTTGAATAAAATTCTACTTTGTGTATGTTTGTGTTCTGATTATCCATTTATGATGGCTAATCTTATTTGTCAACTTGAATACATATGTGATCAACTAAAATCTAAGCAGCTGAGCATGCATGTGAAGAATTTTCTTGATTGGATCCTTTGAGGTGGAAAAACTTACCATAACTCAGTTCCCCACCTTCTTGTGGCAGCTATGATTAAAGAACAGACATGTGATTTTGCTTTTGGCCTGATCATCCTCACTCTTACAGGGAAATTCATCTATTCTGTCACTGAGGCATTCCTGTAATGATACTAGAACCTACGACCTCTGCATTTCAGTTTACACTGAAGACCAGTAGCTGTCTAGAAACCCTAAGGACTCCAGCACCTGATTAAGATTGCAGAAATGAGAGCATGTGGGTTTTTTATTTTTAATTTTTTATAAGAATGTGGAAGTCTTTGAGAATTTGAACTATAGAAGTGGTTGAACATTGTGATCTTGTTGCAGGAATTTTTCTGGAATGAGCTCTCCAATACCAACAAGAGTGGAAGAGAGATGTCACTAATAGATTGAAGCCAGTATAGCTTGTGAAAACCGCCATGCTGGTTCCAATTTGCATTTTATACTCTAAACCTACAAGGAAGGGTAGAAAATCAAAATTCTATAGAATTATAGATTATGAAGCTGTCAGCAGGTTGTTAAGGGAAATGACAACCCATTGTTTCAGCTACTTCTCCAGGTCGTTCTATTCCAAGTAGCAAATGAAGTCATGCTTGGCAAATACATAGTACAAACAGTGCTTTAAGTAACTCACTAAATAAATCAATGTATCAGTCCCTAATAATTGGCCTTTTCTGTATCATTCTACTTCATTACCTCTTCTTCACCTTCATAATTCCTTCGGAATCTATGTTGAAGAAACAGGTTAGCACTCCTGGCATAGCATCAGTACTCTACTGAACTGGCTCGCACTTTTACCTCCTGCCTTAATCCTTTCTAATAAATTTTACTCCCTTTTCTAATACTATTGCTGGATGATTAGCATAAAATAGCATTCTTTATTTAAATCCATGTATATGGCTCCCTTTTCAGCAGTAATCAAGTGTAGTCCTCTATAGTTTGGTAGGATGTTTGCTACCAATGAATCTATCTGGTTCTGAAGCATGACCATGTTTTCTAAAATTAGATAAAGTTCGTATTTCTTGAATATAAGGTATTTCTGGACCCTGTTTGCTAAGAGTAAATGAAAGTTGGGGGCCAAGGATGCTTATTCTACAACTGTCTTCTGGGTAGTAGGTATAAATAACCTTGAGGCAGGTGAAGTATGTACAACTTGGAACTGCTACTCTTTTAACTAGTTTGATACAACTCTATTCATTTTCTACACATTGTGATTTTCCTATGTTCAGATCAGGTGGTTCAGTTAAACATGTCTCTTTGGTGCCATTAGTCACGGTTTGGTTAGCCATTCCCACTCCAGAATAAGTAACCAACCGGGTTTGCAGGTAAACATATCCGGGAGTTCTGATTTAGGTTACCGTGTATGTGGCTGGCATTTACTAAAGCCAGCATTCTGAGACATGGTTTTTCCACAAGAAAGGCTTCTCTATAGTCAGTTCCCATATTATTATTCCTGATTACCCCACTTCTTCCCATCCCTAAAGTTCTGCTGTGGTCATAACTACTTATTCCACTATGGGAATTCCTTTTATAGACTCTTTTAATTAAGAATGCCTTGTATGACCAGTACTTAAGAGCTTTTACACAATCGAGCTTTTGTTGTGTGGTCTTTCATACATAGGCTTTCACCAACTGGTGTCCTCTCCAAAAGAAGAATAACCTGTTTTTCTGCTGTGAACAGTTATGTCACAGCAGATATTCAAGTGATAATTTATTGTTGGCTTATGCCTGCGTAGCAGTACCTGAAGGAGATAAGGCAGAATCCTTTAGAGGCATCAAGTTATGTTGATGAATATGTAAGAATTAGAGTTGTCCTGGAACATATTTGCTAGCCAGACTAATTTATGTGACAGGGGCAGAGAGGCTAAGTGGGGACTGGCTTGGATACATGTCCACAATATCAGGAAGGAGATCAGGAAGCAGAGTAGAAGCTGAGCTATTCCCCCATTCTGATGTCATTTTAAGATGGTCAACTATAGAGGCTAGTCATGGTCAGCTTTCACAGACCATTCCTAGTTTGGTTCCATGAGAGCCTTGTCATGGTGTGGTATAGCATGGCTTGATACCTAAAACTTTAAGAGGCAAGTGAATAGTGAGGATTAAATTATAAGTCGTGGTCATTCTCTCAGCTCAGTCTGAAGATGGAGAGTGGTACTGTGTGTGCAAGTTCCAAGTTAGTTTGCAGTGGTCAATACTTCTACCCAACTTGAAAAAGTGCACATTATGACCAACAAATATCAGTACCCTTTTTGGATTGAGTGTCAGGAAAGTTTCAAATCTAGTTGTTTTAGGTTAACATGGAATCTTGGGTCCCTGCTTGTGATAGTTCTAGGAACACTCCAGACTGATGTTGCCCACTTGTTGGGTCAAAATTAGCAAACTCAGGACCTCCAAAAATTTTTGTAACAATTCTTGTAGGCAACTTTACTAGATGGGTTGTTTCAAAAACTTGCTGGACAAGGCTATGGGCTGTCTTCTCAGGACTTCATATTTTCATTTTTGTGGCAATTATCCAGTTTTCCTGATTTTTTAATAGCACCTTCATTAGTTGTTCTTTTTCTTTAGTCTGGCTTATATATGGGAATCTGAGAATATCAGGAGTATAGAATATACCTTCTGGGGAGTAATGGGACTGGGCTATGGAGATATTTCTCAGAGGAAGCCTGTTTGGCTGTCTGCTCTGGTACTTGGTTTTCCCAACTCACTCAACCTTGGCTCCGTGAAAGCCTAGCAGTGAAGTAGGAGACGTAGGATTTAGTCTCTGATTTTAATTTCTTTATTTCCTGAGGTAAGAAACCCCTTCTCACTGTCTTGCAGCTTTCAATAGATGTAGCAGCTATTCCTCTGTTGAAGGCTTTGGCTCCCATTAGTAAAAGTTTCATATCTAAATTGTGAAAGGGCTAGTCTTTAAGATTGGCCATGAGGAGAAAATCTCTCCCATCATTTCTCTGTACTTATAGAAGTACTCTCCCTCCTCTTTGGGCAAGTATGTGACTGTATTACATAGCTGCTATTTTTTCTTTGATGAGGAAAGTCTGACATTTCCATAGGTGAAACATTTGAATAGAGTTAGTCCCTGGACCACAGCCAATTACAGTCTGGCAGAGGTGCCCAGCAGTTGGTATTGGTGAGCACGGCTAAATGATACCTTTGGAGGGACTGAATCAGGTAAGGTCTCACCACTTCCTCTCTGCTGACAGTTGGAGCTGTAGGGGAGCAGCATCACAGGCAAAATCTTTCCTGGTGTCTTCATGCTTAAAAATTTGGCAGAAATTGTATGGGTCTCACATTTTGGACTATACAGATGCGAGAAGGATTTTCTAATCAGGAGTTAGGAGAATATATATATATATATATATATATATATATATATATATATATATATATATATATATCTCATACACAGTGAGGTGCTGAGATTGTGGTGAAGACCTCCTTTCTCAAGTGGAGTTTAAGAGACCATCCTAGTAGGAGCTTGGAAGATAGTGCTGTAAATAAAGTTCAATATGGAGGATTAGGCACAAGATTTTTTTTTTTAACTTGAGTATTTCTTATATACATTTTAGTGTTATTCCTTTCCGGTTTCGGGCAAACATCCCTTCCCCCTCCCCCTAACTTGTAGATTGTTCCCTCCCACCCTCCCCCATTGCCGCCCTCCCCCCAACAGTCCCTAGTTCACTGGGGGTTCCAGTCTTAGGGACAGGGCTTCCCCTTCACTGGTGCTCTTACTAGGATATTCATTGCTACCTATGAGGTCAGAGTCAGGGTCAGTCCGTGTATAGTCTTTGGGTAGTAGGCACAAGATTTTGAGGAAAACAAAATTAACTGAGCTCAAAGCATTTTGTGATGTCTTGGCAAAAAATGTTGATAACTTCCTGACCTCATCTGAAATTACCTGATGGTAAGCTTCTTTGGTGGGAGAAATCTCAAGACAACCTAATAATGACTGTATCATGTATATTAGTAAACACTTTAATGCAAGTATATAATAAAAAAGCAAATTTAGTAAAAGAAAATACAAAACATGCACTTTGAAGATTAAAAAGAGCATCAGGAAATTTAATCTGGGTTCAAGGGCTTGCACTTAAAGAAATAAGGAGATTAAAGAAAGCCTTGATCCCCATTGGAATAAATGGAAGGTACCCTCAGAGTAAGACTTTAAGCTTCCAATTTGTGAAGAAAAAAAGGCTTGAGAATTTTTGTTTTAAAAGAAACAACAAATCAAAAGCTGCTACAAATGTGATTCAAAGGGAACAGGGTTTACCTTGTTGGTAATACAACAGCAATATTCTCTGTGTGTTGTTGGCTTTAAAGTCATGAAGGATACACTAATAAAGGAGTTGTAGATTCTCCTTCCACTATTATGGTCATCCACTGAGGTCAGGAATGTGCCATGTACTCCCTGCCTGGAGGCCCGAGAATGAAACTGTGAATGTGAAGCCCAGCTTGCCTTGGAGATCCAGTTATACTGGAGATTCTAGAGCTTTAACATGTCTACCAAGGAGAGCTACAGACAGGGAGTAGAACCAGACCAACACAGAGAAGTACGTTTCAGTCAGTTAAACCAGAATAGTAAGGCCACATAGGCCCTCAGACATCAGATATGAAGCTATAGGGTTGGGACATTGTCTTGCTAGGTTTTAATCTTGCATTAATCTAGTATTTCCTCACTATACTCCCATTTAATAATTTGGAAATTATTATGCATATTCTATGACATTGCATGTAGGAGAATAATTTTTTTTAATCGGGGAAGGTTATGATTAATATAATTGCCTTGACAGCATCTGCCCCAACACCCAGAGTAACTGGGAACCCTGGAATCCAGGAATGCAGGGACCCCTGCCCCACTAGAAGAATGGAGTTCCTCCCAGTTTGCACCAATGCCTGGACTGACGCAGGGCACTAGCTTCCCACCCACTCCTACAAAACCCAGAAGAAGCTCAACTCCCAGGTGCTCAGACACACCCAAGATTACAGGTGAGGCCACAAAATCTGCCCCAACACCCTGGAACCCCCAGAATTCAGAAACTCAGGAAACCCAATCCAGCCAGAGGCACTAGTTCCTTCCAGTTTGAACTTGTGTCCTGTGTGGATCCAGAGGAAGCTCCACTCCCAGGTGCTCTGACATGCCAAGGATCATAGGATTTCAGCAGCTCAGACACACCAAGATCTCAGGATTCCAGAGGTAGCTTGATTACCAGGAGCTCTGCCACACACAGGATCTCAAGATCAAAGGATCGGAAATTCAAAGGATCACTGAGACAGTGGAACCCTGAGGCGTTCTGACACAGCCAAGCTATAGGAGAGATAGGCTCCAGTCAGAGACAGCAAGGCCAGTTAGCACTAGATATAACCAGATGATGAGAGGCAAGCACAAGCCCATAAGCTACAGAAAGTAATGCTACTTTACAATATCAGAACCCAGGTCTCCCACACCACATACCCCAACACACCTGAAAAACAAGATTCAGATTTAAAACCACCATCTTATGAATATGATAGAGAACTTTAAGGAGAACAAAAATAACTCACTGAGAGGCTTTGGGCTTCTGAAATATTCACAACATAGCCAGCATGGTCTCTGTCTTCTGCATGTGGATCTAGATATGAACTCTCAGTTGTTGATGCTGCCATGGCTTTGCTCTGTCAATATCGACTCTAAGTCTGTGGAATCTATAAGCCCATCTGAATACATTCTTTTGTAAGTTGCCTTGATTATGTTGTTTATTATAGCAATAGAAACCCAAACTAAGACATTATTCATGTATCCAAGAATATCTGCATAATAGCCACATTTGAAATAGCATAAGCAGTATGCTGCTATAAATACAATGTACAAATATTTGTTGAACATTTTTCTTTGGGTAATTATATATATGTATATATATTATCTTTGGCATATTATCTGTAATACTGTATTTTTGGTACTTTAATTTGCATTTTCTTTCTGACCAGTGATTGTGTACCTTTTTCACTCACCCCACATTACTATCGTTTACGTTCAATATTCCATTATTTTCTACCTTTATTGATTTCTAGGAAATTGTTATATGTTCTGAATTATTAGTCACTATTAGAATAAATTTGTACCTAATATTTGTTCACATGACAGGTTTCCTTTTTTATTATACTAAAAGCAGCATTTCATAAGAAGATGATAATTTTAATGTGCCAATTTATTGATCTATTTTTTACTAATGATTGCACTAATGATTTCTGTTTAGGATATATTTGGTGTCTAAAATTAATGAAGATATAATTTGCTTTATTTGGGGAGGGAAATGGGATAGGGGGCTTATGTCCGGGAAACCGCAAAAGGAATAACATCTGAAATGTAAGTAAATAAATACATAATAAAAAATAAAAGTATTTATTTTATTGTCTTTTAAGTTCGAGATATATACATTTTTGGGAATTAATTTTGCTTGAGGTAAGAAATAGTTGCCAATATTCACACTGTAAACAAATATGATGAATAGATATTTCCATTTGTTAGAAAAGATTCACTTGTTTAGTATATCATATCAAATCTTATCTTTTCCATTAATAGTATTTTGAATATTTATTTCTGTTTTCAGCTTTTATTATTTTTATATTTTTTCTACCCTCTTAAAGATCTCTTAAATATCTTTATCATAACTGTAGTAGTTCAATAAGTTTTAACATCAAACAAAATGAATGCTTCAACTTTATTATCTTGTGTGGGTATGTATGGTATAATGTATATGTGGTGTTATATGCATATGTGTGTGTGCAGTCACATGTGCTGGTGTTTGCTATATGCATACATAGGTATGCATGGTTTTTGTGTAAGTATTGGAGACTTGAACTCAGATCCTATTGTCTATTGTGGTATTTCCTCAACTCAAATATACTATTTTTTATAAAGTCATCTATATGATTTAATTTTTCTTTGAATTTCCAAAAATTTCTATGAGTTTGGACATCACTTAAGTTACAAAATTTGCATAGGATTTAATTTAATTTAAATATTATATCCAAAAGATAACTATGTTAGATAACTGTGGCATAATGAATCTTTGTATAAAAACATGTTACATCATAAATACATATAATTAAAATTATCATTTAAATATGTAGAAAACTCGTAACGTCTATCACTTTTCATCACACAGTTTTTGCACATATGTGATGTCTCAGTTTAATATTTCTGCATCTTCTATTGTACACTGTTTATTCTTTGCTCTTGGACTTCAGTGTCTTGATTATTATGTTTTAGTACATTTATTTGGCACTTCTAAAAATACTTTAGTGTCAATTTGTCTGTATCTCCAAAAATCGTTGTAGGTTTTTTAGAATTGCACTTGATTTATAGACCTAGGTAAAGAATTTGAAACAATAGCACTATTGACCGTTTTTTACATATTGGTACATTTAATAAGTTTTGTTGGTATAGTGGACATTGTGAATGACATATATAGTTTGAATTTCGTCAAATTCCTTGATAGGTATTGGGTTTTGGTTGGATAAAACCTTTTATTTGTGGTACAGTTTTTATTCTCTTTTATGCTTTTAACATTTTCTAAGTTGTGGATGGTATTGTTTGGCTCAAGTAACCCGCGACCTAACTTAGTTCTCAGAATATCTACAGACTGCTATGAAAATGCAACATTTTGATATAAGGATAAACCCTCCAGATTAACTCGAGCTATATAACCATCATTCATAAAAGAAATATTTGAGAACACTCTTCCTAGTGTGTAACCCAGTGTTGAGTACTTTAAATGGGTTTTAGTGTGGTATGGGCCATGCATTTTTGCTGAGCCTTGAGGCATAATTTACTTTAACTTCTAGACTTCTATTTCCCTTTCTATTGTTTTTTAGGTAGTAAAATCACTTTTTTTTACCCTGTGTTGTGATGGTTCTATGTTACTGCACTCCTGCAAGTAGATTGATATCACATGCATGCTGAACCCATCTCATAGAACATGAGGTATGAGAACTGCCTAGCTGGCAACGTTTTAACATTAATTGTTTAGCCTTGCAATGTTTTACATTATATGTTGCCAAGTGAGTTCTCTACAGATTTATGAGTTCTTTTCACATAGTTCCCCTTTATTAGAACTATGACTTATATATTTAAGCATACTCAGAATCCCTGATCTCTGGTTTTCTCTCTAATCAGGAAAGCCACAATTCTCTATTTGTGATTGCTTGCAAGTAGAAGGCTTGAAGTCCTGTGGGTAGGGGTTATTATGCATGCTTTCTTCTTTTTGAATCTCAGATTTGTTGTTCATTGTCCAATATGCAAAAATGGTTGTTTGATATTTTGCATGGTTTTTCTAATGTTTATGTTGGGAAGTTAAGTCTGATCCTCATTACTACAACAGCTAATGAATAGGTTGCTGCTTACTATAATTATGGTGTTTTATCTGTGAGTTGATGGTCCAGTTACTAGCAGTCATCTGCCTGAGGCTTCTTAATGTTTGGCTACATGAATGCTCCAATTCACATATTGGCTCAAAGAATAAAAAAAAAACATATTTGATTTCAAAATCTATCGCTATTTTCTCTTTTAAACTAAAATAGTCCACTACCCTTTATTTAAAGGTCAGTCTTATGCTCACACACGCTGATGTGTTTCAGAACACTTTGGACTACCTGTACATTTTGTTGCAAATATTTCAATATTATTTAAAAAACATTATATAGCCCGGCCCGCAGCAGCTCTCTGCTCCCAGAACCCGTGGGAGAGATACCTTACTGCCTGGTCGGGTGGGCACTCCTGAGGCTGCAGAGCGGAAGAGACCACCAACACTGCCCACCCCTGCCCACATCCCTGACCCAAGAGGAAACTGTACAAGGCCTCTGGGTTCCTGTGGGGGAGGGCCCAGGAGCAGCAGGAGCCC